>NC_141045.1:31707500-31952500 GCF_052040795.2 Danio rerio | reverse complement strand
CAATTAATCTTTATTTGTTTAGCGCTGTTACAATGTAGATTGTGTCAAAGCAGCTTCACATAGAAGATTTTAGAGAATTGAAACAGTGTCAATTCAGTTTCCAGAGTTTAAGTTCAGTTTAGTTAGGTTCAGTTCAGTGTGGTTTAATATTCACTTCTGAGAGTCCAAGTGAAGTTTCATAAACTAATTTCGAGAGGAGCACGTGATATGATTGAGCACTGCTGGCCACTCATCCGTAATCAGTAATAATCCAATCAGAGTGATCCTAGCTTACTAGAAATGGATCACCTTCTCCTTATTGCTCTATCTTTGTTTTGGAAGAATCCCCCCTTCCACCCCATCTCCTGCTTTTCCTCCGTTTTCTAAATTAGGAGCTATCGAGACCTACCTGATCTCGGATCCTCTGATATGCTTATTGACCGGGCGGGAAACTGGTGAAAGTGAAGGAAAAAAACCTAAAGAGAAACCAGGCTCAGTTTGGCACGACCATGGCCAAACGACTTGTGCAGATCTACAGTCTAGGCGGAGGCTGGAGCACGCTGGACGTCAATGAAGATTCGCCTGCCCCAGGGATTCTCACTGGAATCAGTCTCATGCTCTCCACTACTCCATGACCATCACAGCAGCTGCTCAGAATATGGCCTGGTCCGGGATTATGGAAACCTTGGGATCACCTTCTCACAGGTCTTGGATTGCATCAGTGGCGCTGTAATAATCTCTAGGGGCCTCGTGATGAGTATCCCCAGGTGGAAATATTCAGCTGGGGATACTTATCCAGCATGGGTTTTATGCAACGGATGCCCTTTCAGCCACAACCTAGCACTGTGAAACACAGGGAGAACATGCAAACTCCATACAGAAATGGCAACTTACATAGCTGGGGCTTGAACCAGCGACCCCAAAATCTTATTCCCCAAAAATGTTCCAAACTTGTGAAAGTCTGTTTGTCTGCAGAACAAACAAACAATTTTGGTGAGCATTGGCTTCCATTTGTCAAAATGACATTTGTCCTTCATATTATTATCCTTATAGTTTTCATTAAGATTATAATTATTATTTTTAAGGTAAACTGTTTTCTGATAAATAAATGAGAAAGAAATGGCAAAATTTCATATAGCCACTTTAAAAAGTAGCTTGTGCACATAGAATGACATGTACTGTAATGTTTAACGCTTAATGACTAAACAAAGGGCGTCGATGTGAGCATAGGCTTTGGCCCAATCCCGATTCTACCCCTTAGCCCTTCCCCTTATCCCTCGCTTTGCACATTTATGTAAAGGGGTAGGGGTGTCCCAAATTAGGTGTTTCTTTAGTTGTTTGTGACCAATTGCTGCACACTTCTTCAGTTGTTTGTGTTGTGACCAATTGCTGCATGTTTCTTTATTTTTTTGTGTTGTGACCAATTACGTTTCTTCAGTTGTTTGTTTTGTCAGAATTTGCAACACGTTTGCTGTCAAATTGATTAAGATTGTTTCTTTACTGGTGTTTTTTGTAATTGCATGTGCTTTTTGAAATTGCAGTGTGTTAAGCTTTCTCAGCCACCATATTGGAGTCTTGAGTGTTGGAACTGAACTTTGGCAGTTGATGATGACGTTACATGATGAGAACACAAGTATGCAAAACATTTAGTAACAGCCAAGGAAAATGTGTGATGGGGACTTCTGCTTTGCAGTGTCAGAAGCATCAAGTTGCACAGCAGCACCTTGTGCACAGGGCTTTTCATTAAGTATCTTCTAACACAGTGGTTCTCAAAGTGGGGGTCGGGACCCCCCGAGGGGTCGTGGGGCAATGAAGGGGGGTCGCCTGGTGATTTCCAAAAATCTATTTATTTTTATTAAACCATTAGAATTAACATATTTTAACTATACTGAAAATAAAAAATAGTCGTTTATAGTTACTATATACTATATAGTTACTATAGTAGCTTATAGTTACTAGTTCTATTGGATTGCGACCCCTGGGGTAATTACATTATATTAAAGGCAGCAATAGCGTCAGATGCATTTTGATTTTATAACATCAGGTTATACTTTCTGGCACATTTAAAGCACTGACACAAATTTAATTGGTGCGTCTGCGTCATTGCATGCAATGTTTCTGTATTTATAACCACCTCAGAGGATACTGGGGGTCGCGAGTCACTGGCATTGTTATTTTGGGGGTCGCAGGCTGAAAAGTTTGGGAACCCCTGTTCTAACATGAGGGAGTACTTTTGCATCTTCCCTTAATATTAATCCCTAAATCCCTCACTATAAATGCTGAATAATATCTCGAAAAACACTGACAATAAGCGATTAACCTTACAACTTGGTAAATTACATTACTGCTTCTTCCATCAAAGTTTTTTCAAATTATTAATGAAAAATTTCAAGTAAGATGATTCATATTTAACTTTTTTAGCGTACAGTTCGCATTACCTTATCTAACACTTCACTAACCAGGCCAAGCTGGGACATGCAGAAACTCCCTTCATCCCAACTCGTCCTCCCTGCATCCCAAGAAACCAGAATAATCTCTAATTCAAGTCCTGAATGACAACTCTTCCTCTCTCTCTCCAACTGAATGACCTCATGCCGGAAACCAAGCGCTCCGCCACCCTGAGAGAGAGGAGGCCTTTTGTTCGAGAACACAGTGGGCCCCACAACAATCGCCGCAGGAATTTTTCTCACCCAGACAGGCAACAGATGAAAGGGGCCGGAGAGATGGAGAAGAGTTATTGTACCAATAAGCAACCTCGCACATCACCAACAATCATTTACTGTCTGCAGACATTCCGCTAATTGACAATCTGACATTGAATCTCAAGTAAGCAACTTCAATCATAACAGCCATCATTTTAAAAGCAGCAGATCTGCTTTATTCACCAAGCCAAACTCATTAAAAACATGTCCTTCAGCCTACATTTTTGCTAAATTTAAATACATTGCTTTTGATGCACGTTTCAACCGACGAATCCAGTAGTGGATGCTGTCTACATTTTTGCAAATCTGAAATAGGCTACTTAGGGTGCTTTTTGTTTTATGTTTCAGATACACATCCTTCTTTAAGAGAAGGCAGGGTGTCATGATCCCCAGTGATCCAGGCTTGCAGATCGCTGGTTAACATGCACCATCATCCGGACAACAATTATGTCACCTTATGAACTACAAATCCCATCATGTAACTCATACACACCTGTTCTGGTTCTCCGATGATTACACACACACAGGTTGATCAAGGACCATACCTGTCAACATTGGGATGTGAAAATAAGGTATATACCCACTATTATAAGGGAGTCATTTTTAAAAGATGACGTAAACAGATCATCAAACAAAATCGAATACAGTCAAAAAATCGGAATTGACTATCAAGATCTGCGATGTAAATGCAGCCTTAAAGGTCATATCGATGGAAGTCCTAGACAAATTAACTCTTCTCTTCTTCTGTCAGTATTAGTACACGATGTAACTACAATCAAGCTTTAAATAGGAAAAGTATTGAACATTTTTGGCCATTTGAGTGAGATGCTAATAGTCTAATCTGATTTTATCTGAAGATCTATGCTAAGCTAAGCTAAAAGTGCTCCTGTTAGAACTGTGCATTTCTGAATGGATTCAATAATGGTAAAACCAAAGACTATAGAATACAAAATACATGTCACTCGTATAGTTTTGAATGGAGAAAAGTGTTACGGCCAATGGTGACTAAATCCCGCCTTCTAGTACAGGAGCCAATCATCAATCCCTATAGGTCCCTGTTCCTGGAGAGCCACCTTCCTGCAGATTTCAGTTGCAACCCATATCAAACACACCTGCCTGTAATTATCACGTGGTGTTCAGGTCCTAATTAATTGGTTCAGGTGTGTTTGAAATGAGTAACAACTGAAATCTACAGGAAGGTGGCTCCCCTGCTATAGGCTGACGATACTCCGGAGAAGGGGCTCGGACCAGACGTGTTTCTGCAGATTTTGTCTGATTCAAACATTTAGATATTAAACTAAAGTGACAGTTGTTGTTTAATTGTATTAGTTATTCCTAATATGACGTTCAAATTATAAGCATGGCAAGCAGTTTTGGAGAATTTGATGTTTCCACATTCAAACAGAATGTCCAAACATACTGCCCGAGAGGTGTTTCAAAGATGGCTGCCGAGGGAAATGACTTGTCATTAAGGGACTTGGGTAAAGCTCAACAGTTTAATTATAAGAGAGTTGTAAAATGCCTATTTTCGAGAAAAAAAAAGTGGAGAGTTGCTTTTAGAAATGCTGTACAAGCATTGTTCATTCTTAGTTCAGACTGGTAAAAATATTAGTGTTAAAAATGGTCCCTTACTGTTTTTATTTAGTTATTCAAATGTCAATTTGACTAAATGTGAAAACTGATGGCAGCAACACATGTTTTTGTTTTTTTACAGTGAAGTTTGAACTGTCGCGAAACAATAAACAATTGAAATCTAGGGCGTTTTAATGAGGTTTGTTTCCCATAAGACAAGTGGGACCAGAGCGCAGGCAAAGCTCCAGAAATTCTCCTCACCATCCAGCAGTCGCTAACAAAGGTTTCTCTGAGGTAACTACGATGACCTCACTGGCTTACATGGTGGGTGTTGGGGTCCATTTGAAAATGCCCTTTTCACATAGTGTGTTTTCTTAAATCTTTGGGCTCTCCAAGGGAGCCAGGCGCAAAGCCACCTCCCTGGAGCCAAAATGTCTGGCGAGCTGCACGGAGGAACAAGCAGCAGTTTTACACTGACAGGTCCTGTCGAGTTTAGAAATAAAACCCTCATCCATCAAGTTCTCCACGGTCTTGGGTATCGTCAGACAAGACCGGTGTTGTTCGCAATCACCCTTCACAACAATGTGCGGAGTGTTCGGTTCTGTTTGCCTTACCCTCATAGAAAGGCTTTCTATCTGAGGTAACTCAAAATGCGTATGGCTCTAACAAATGTTGCATTAAGATACTGCGGTTGGCGCGTTTGATGTGCTGCAAAGTTGGCAATGAAGAAGAGAAGACTGTCAGGACGTTCAAAGGCTGACGGCTTTTGAAAGTCGATCTTTATGGCTTCAAGCGAGGCTCTATTGAATTACTCCGTCTGCGCTTAAAGTCAAGCTGTATCAGCTGCTGGCTAATTGCTTTCGACTTATTAATGATAATGTCACTTATAATTCGCACTTTCAAGAGGTACATTTTGTTGCTTGTTAGTCAAAGCTCAGGAGACTTCATGCTTCTGTGATGTTAGTTTAAAGACCTAATAGATGTTAATAAGTATCATCTCAAGCTCAGATGTTTCTTCTGCAGTTTCTGAGGATGAATAGAGATTAATGTGACCACTTTTGACATGTGCATGCAGTTATAAAGTTAATAAGCAGAGCTATAGGTTCATTTAGTGCTGATCATCTACTTTCGATACGTATTTGAGTTATTGAAGTTCTGTGACTTTTGATCTGCAACTTTCATATGTCTGAAAAATTATGTAAAGAGTGTCTTGAAATTAGTTCTTTTGGGGTATTTTGTTTAGGATAAAAGCTTTTAAAGTAGGAGATATTAGGAAATGTCTCAACGCTGTCTACAGTAAAATGTGTGTGCTTTCTGTTTTTTTTATGCTTTTGTATTATGGAAGTTAAATTAAAAAAAGAAGAGAAATTGCACACTGGCGTTTCATTTAGTGGTTCTGAAAAGTTCTCCGTTCATCCTACTACACAGCTAAAAACGCAAATCACGTGATCACACACACTCTGTCAAGAGCTGCAGCCAGTAGTTCAGCTTTGAGCTTTGAGCATAAACCCCAGGTAAGAGTACAGTGCATGTCGGACAGTTCATCAAAGATCTACTGCTGGATCTCATCTCATTATAGTTGTTAAACGTGATATTTAATTCATCTTGTTGTCTCTATCTAACGACTCCTCTGTCTTTTAAATCACTTGTTCTCAGGTAACTCTGTTTTGGCTGAGTGCAAAGATAAGTTAGTGTATTAATTTCGGTAACCACGTACACTAATTCTGCACATTGATTGTTTGCTAACCTTTATCGTATAAATTTATTGTACATTATACTTTTATAATGGACAATATTAATTATTAAAACTGATATTCTGCAAAAGAGATGTGGTAAAGTTAGTTCTTTTCAATGGAAATGAAAGGAGGCAGTTATATTTAAGCCCTGTTTTGTTATAAATATGCAGAGTGAAGATGACGCTCGTACAAATATGCAGCTACACGTGGCCGTTTGGTGTCTGTTAATCATAATATCAAAATGAAACATTTCCTTATATTATGTTTTCATTGTTAAGATGAGGTGAATGAGGTTATAAAGTACACTGTTCCCTTTGAAGATTTACCCATGCATCAGCAGGCAGTTTTTGTTATGTTTATTATTTAATATAGGCTGAGTGAATATTGTATTGAATAAGCTAATTTTGGCTGTAGTGTATGAGTGTATGTGTGTGTGTGAATGAGTGGGTTTATGGGTGTTTTCCGATACTGGGTAGTGGTTGGAAGGGCATCTGCTGCGTAAAACAAATGTTGGAATAGTTGGCAGTTCATTCCGCTGTGGCAACCCCTGATAAATAAGGGACTAAGGCAAAGAAAAATAAATAAATGAATAAAGTATTTTTTAGAACTGAACAAAAATCTTTATGGACAGTATGCAAAAAATTAAATTGAGATTAATTTTTGTATTTATTTATTGACGCCATTTCTTTTCTTGCTTACCAGCTACCAGTTATCAGTTACCTCCATATGGATGCCTTTCCCGCTGTTACCAATTTGTCCAGTTTGCAAAAATGGTTCCAGAAAGCGGGTAAGACAAAAATAAAATATAAAATATAAATTAAACAAGTAAACAACAGGGTCAGACTGTGGTAAAATCTGAAAACATGGTAAAACTCAGGCTGCCGCACGGGTTTTTATTTTTCTGGATTGCTTTTTAAAGCTGTTGCTTGGGTTTAGGGAAGTAGGTGGGTGGGTCAGTCAGTGCTCTGTGTTTTTTAAAACACTATTGGTTGGGTTTAGGGAAGGTGGTGAGCGGGTCAATCAGTGCTTTTGAAAAAGTCAGTCAGTCGGCCTCTAGTGGATTTATGTGAGAACAGCAGGCACTTTGCCACTCTCCAGAAATGTATATAAGGGTACATTTTCAGAATGAGCCTGGGATGATTTATTTAGTTAGTTAGACATCATTTAGAGAAATTACAGAGCCACTGTAGAACTGGACGGGAACAAGGAAAAGTTAAAACATTTTAAAACAAGATTTTTTATCTTTATTTATTTTTACCGCAGTATAAATAAATAATTGCATATTTATTTTACAGTATGCAGTTAAGTGCTCATGGAAGAGAAATGTTTTAAGCTGTCAAGGATTAAGTTTTTCTAATGGATTTTAATGGTAGGCCTGTGTAATATACTTTATGTGTAAACAGTTGTGATCGCCAGTAAACTCAAGTTGCAAGTATTTTGGATTTTCCACGTATGGCTATATTCACATTTGGATTTACTTTTTAACTCACAAGAGAATTACTGACTAACAGACAGAGAGAGAGAGAGAGAGAGAGAGAGAAAGAAAGTGAGCTCTTCATTTACAGTAACTGTGACACATCTGTAATGGAAGCAAACCAATGATTCAATAATAGTCTTCATGCAGTTCCAGTTTTCTTTTCAGCAGAGTTTCTCTCATGTGGATTAGCGCAAGTCCAATATTAAGGTGGAAAACATTCAGTCACAGGAATGAAGCCAATACCTCGCTGTACAGTAACTCTATGACATAATGCATGTGGAATCTCACAACATTGAGCACAATGGATATGGGGACGCGTGCCAGAGTGGAACACTGAGACCCAAACATTCAACCCTCCTTTCCAGAGAACTGCTGCTAAATCCAAACACTCACACTTTAAAAAGACATTATAGAGCAGAGCTGTAGAGAATGGATGATCTGTTTACAATGAAGAACTGTATCTGTAATGACACTGAAGCCACATATAAAAAAACAACAACATAGTATTCATCGTTGCCAACTATTTTCAATAAAAAGGCGCTAAGCTCTGCCCGAAAAGTTGCTGAATGTCAGCCTGATCTCACTAGAAAACGTAAGTATTTTACATTTTGGCAGCTTAGTGGCTAATTCGTACGAATTCGTACAAGTTCAGTCGTAAGAAAATGTACGATTTTAAAAAGGAGGCGTGGCACCTAACCCCACCCCTAAACCCAACCGTCATTGGGGGATACGCAAATCGTACTAAAATGTACGAATTAGATCGTACGAATTTGTACAAATTAGCCACTAAATGAAAAAGTTACGAATTGCCGTGAGATTGTGTTGTGAATGTCGCTAGATTACAGGTCAATTTGCATATTAGTGACGTCATCACATCCAACTGTTTCTGTTTGTTTAGCAGCCTATGGTTAATAGGGGTATTTATTTTTACACTACGCATCATGTATGCATGTCAATTTAACAAAATGTATTGCTTATTGAATACAGTGTTGGGTTGCGTCTGAAAGGGCATCTGCTGCGTAAAACATATGCTGGATTAGTTGGTGGTTCATTCTGCTGTGGCGCCCCCTGATTAATAAAGAGACTAAACCGAAAAGAAAATGAAAAAAAGAATGAATACAGTATATCAGTACAGATGTGTTGTGAATTTGAACTCAGATGTAACAAACTCGGACAAATTACAAAACTGTCACTAAAATATATGTGATTGTGAACCGGAAAAGAAAAAATTATTATTAAATTGTTAAATTTAAAACTAAAGGGAGAGACAGATTGGTTTGACTCTACAAGGGAAATACCTCACAATCGCAATGTGTGTAAATCATTTGCCGTCGGCACAGAGAGGGGTGATCTGCTCTCGGGTTGCAGGTAGGAGGGGCGGTTGTGTGGTACTGGGTCGCATGTGAGTGCTCTGAGGTAGGGGAGGGGCCGATGGCATCACCTGCAGTTCATTGAGAACAGTAGGAATGGAACATTATAGACACATGAGAGTCTGTAAAAAATTATGGATGTCCAGATCCAGTCACATGATCAGAAATCGGGCCTGATCACGTAGTTTCAGACTTGATCAGAATCGGAAGTTACTTCCCGATAAGGACTAGTTGAAGTCAGAATTATTAATCCGCCTTTTAATTGTTTTCCCCTTTTTTTAAACATTTATGTGCAAGGAAATTTTCACAGTATGTCTGATAATATTTTTTTTTTCTGGAGAAAGTCTTATTTGTTTTATTTCAGCTAGAGTAAAAACAGTTTTTAATTTTTTAAAAACCATTTAAGGACAAAATTATTAGTCCCTTTAGGCCTGTTTTCCGATAGTCTACAGCAGGGGTGTCAACCTCAGTTCCAAAAGGGCCGAAGCCCTGCACAGTTTAGTTCCAGCCCTGCTCCAACACACTTACTTGTAGGTTTCAAACAAGCCTGAAGGACTCAATTAGTTTGATCAGGTGTGTTTAATTAGGGTTGGAACTAAACTGTGCAGAGCTGCGGCCCCTTTGGAACTGAGTTTGACACCTGTGGTCTACAGAACAAACCATCATTTTACAATAACTTGCCTATTTACCCTAACCTGCCTAGTTAACCTAATTAACCTTGTTAAGCCTTTAAATGTCACTTTAAGCTGTATAGAAGCATCTTGAAAAAAAAAAAAAAAATTAGTTATTAGAAATGAGTTGCTGTGGTCATACAACAACTATAGCAATGTAAACTGGCTACCCAATACTAACTTTTCTACAACTGTATCATACTGCAATCCACCACAATTTACTGCAGTGAAGAACTAAACTATACTAGTACAGTATGTGATACAGTTTTTCAGTTAACTAGTAAAGTACTCAGCATAACTGAGTGCACCCCATTTTGAAAATTAATATTTGTCAGTGAATAAAGGTCATATGTTTTAGTGCATTTGAACAAAACAGATTTATTAAATTGATATATTTATTAAAATAATATTTTAGTCAGTGAACATCTTTAGAAATGGAAAGATAAAACATTTAAATTCATGCTACATATCAGAAAAAAACTACAAACATTTTTTCTTGAATTTTACTCTTTTTTTTTTTTTGTTTAATATTTTACTCTAACATAAATTTGGGTTTACTAATTTTGGTTTAGTCAGATTAGCTCCAGAATTGGTTTCATCACTGACTAATCTAATGTATATTCACAAATTTAATATTTTATAGCTTTCTATAGAAAATATTAATTTAAATGAGAGATTTGAGATGGGTGTGCTTATATATACTGAGCACTATGTAGCATTCATTAATATTGTGCTGTAAATACTAAAATATATACAGTATAATACAATTTATTATAGTATGGTTAAAAACACTATGTATTTCCTGTATTTCCTTTTTTTCGTGTGGAGGTTACAGGTTCAAAACTAATTTTTAATTATTGCAAAACAGGTCTAAATACATGAATTAATTTATTGGTTGATATGGAAAACTGACTAATTACCCAATCACAGTCTGGATACTATTGTCATAATTCAGGCTCGTTAAGACTCAAACAACATTTTGAAAAATATCTTATTATTTATTTACTAAATCACTAAAATCAAATTGTTTACTTCCGATTAATAAGTGTGCTTAATTAGTAAAGTAATAATAATAACAAAAAAGAAGAAGACAAATAAAGTATTTAGAATTAAAAATTGAACCATGGCCATCATTTATTATATTTAGATATGAATTGCAAATTACAATTTCATTTCAATAAATAAATCATTGTATAAAATTAATAACAACATATAGGCCTAATCTAAGATTTACCAGTATTAACCCAATTAGAATAAATTGGGTTGCTTCAAATAATTAAATCTGCATTCATTCATTCATTTTCTTTTTGGCTTAGTTCCTTTACTACTCAGGGACCGCCACAGGGGAATGGACCGCCAACTTATCCAGAATATGCTTTATGCAGCGGATGCCCTTCTAGCTGCAACCTTATACTGAGAAACATCCATACACATTTTTTCACACACACACACACACACACACACACACACACACACACACACACACACACACACACACACACACACACACACACACACACACTACTGACAATTTAGCCTACCCAAATGACCTATAGCACATGTCTTTGGACTTGTGGTGGAAACCAGAGCACCCAGAGGAAACCCACGCGAATACAGGGGAACATGCAAACTCCACACAGAAATGCCAACTAACCCAGCCGAGGCCAAACCAGCGACCTTCTTGCTATGATATGAAACTGCTACCCAATGCGCCATCTTTGCTATGACAGGGTACTGAAGAGGGGGATCTGGAAGATCTGGAACCTAGGAACTAGAGGTAACAATGCGGTTTTCGTCCAGGTCATGGTACACTGGACCAGATCTATACCCTCACTAGGGTGCTCGAGGGTTCATGAGAGTATGCCCAACCAGTCCACATGTGTTTTGTGGACTTGGAGAAGGCATTTAACCGTGTCCTTTGTGGCATTCTGTGGAGGGTGCTCTGGGAGTATGGGGTCAGAGACGTTCTGTTTAGGGCAGGGGTTCTCAACTGGTTTGGCCATGGGACCCACATTTTCACATGGTCATCAAGCCGCGACCCAAATTTTTAGGAATTATAATTCATTTGTATTTATTTGTTAACATACATAAGTAGTGACTGATAGATTATAAGAAAATCACCAAAAAATTACAAATAAACAATATTTTACTGCTGTCAATAAACAAAATGTATCAAATTATAGAAATATTACTATTATTATTAAGTAAAAATGTCAAATACTGTTAACAGTAGATGGTTAGGGTAAAGTTACCATTTTAAGTTACCATTTACTAAACTGAATTGTTTATAAAACATTAACACTGATCTGGTTGAACTGAACAGAAACCAGCAAACTGAAGTAAAATTATAAAAATAATCCTAACCATTTTATAATAATCACCAGTTATTTGCTATTCTGCTTTTGTGTGGGCTTTCCTGGCCTTTGCTACACGGTGAGCACAGTAGGATGTACTTGTTTTGAACAAGTATATGTAAGGCACTTTTGTGATGCCCTCAGCTATTGGAGTCATCTTAGAAAATAGTTCACAGGTTTTTCCTTGCAACTTTAATTTAGGTTTCACGCTCTCTTGTGAAAGCACCTCACCACATATGACACACTGAGGTTTTAAGCCTTTTTTGTCGTCAAAATATGTAAATCCAAACTATACATATTTGGGGTCGTAGGCTACTTGCGCTGGAATTTTATATGTCAAAAGGATATATGCGGAGCTAGTGTTTTTTCCATACTGATAAACTTCTGGTGACCTGTTATTGTGAAATTTTTTCCATTTTATACGGTTCCTTTTACAGCATCGATGTTGTAATGTCAATAAAATACATTCAGTTAAATAAACTTTGGCATTCATTTAGTTGCTCAAGCGTAAAACGAGACAATAAGCCGTTTACTCGCACACGCCCGTCAGAATCGGCAGGCTAGCGCAGAAGCTCCATTGAATATACTGGGGTAAAACAAATGCTCATTTTATAAAGACATGGCGGGGGGAAATGTAATTTAAGGCAGTGCTTCTTGTACAATCTGAGACCCACTTTATATCAGATATCACTCAGCCAGTGGAGATCTCTGATTTTTAAAGAAAACAGACCTTAAACGCGCCGGTTTTTGCAATGCAAACTGTTCGCCGAAAGCGCTTAACCAAGGTTACTGGCAAATTAAAAGTCGTTGCACATGCATTTCAAAATAAAAGTCCGATATAAGCAAAATAAGTTAAATATTAAACTTTTGTTGTTTTTTTGATCACACACTCCACGACCCACTGAAAATGTTCCCGCGACCCACCCACCAGTTGAGAAACACTGGTTTAGGGCACTCTCATCCCTGTATGAACAGAGTAGGAGTATGGTTCGCATTGCTGGCAATAAGTCAGACTTGTTACCAGTGAATGTTGGAATCTGGCAGAGCTGCCCTTTGTCACCAATTCTGTTCATAAAATTTATATACAGTACTTCATAAAAATTCATG
This sequence comes from Danio rerio, assembly GCF_052040795.2. Lineage (NCBI taxonomy): Eukaryota > Metazoa > Chordata > Actinopteri > Cypriniformes > Danionidae > Danio > Danio rerio. The sequence continues at coordinate 31,939,532 of NC_141045.1, read as the reverse complement.
GACAGAATTTGCCTTGGGCTGGAGGACATCCAGTTTGGCGACCACAGGATTTCATCTCTGTTAGTCGCAGATGATGTTGTTCTGTTGGCTTCATCGAACATGGACCTTCAGCATGCACTGGAGCGGTTTGCTGCCGAGTGTGACATGGCTAAGATGAAACACACCTCCAAGTTCAATGCCAGGGTGCTCCACCTGAAAAAAGTTGGTTTGCCATCTCCAGGTTGGAAGAAAGTCCTTAATCGAAGTGGAAGTGTTCAAGTATCTCGGGGTTTTGTTCACGAGTGAGGGAAGGATGGAACGTGAGATTGACAGGCGGATTGGTGCAACGGCAGCAGTAATGTGGCCGATGTATCGGTCTGTTGTGGTAAAGAAGGAGCTGAGTCGAAGGACAAAGCTCTCAATTTACCAGTCAATCTACGTTCCTACTCTCACCTATGGTCATGAGCTTTGGGATATGACCGAAAGCACAAGATCAACAATCTGCTGAAATGAATTCCCTTCGCAGGGTGGCAGCCCTACTGAAAAATCCAGCTTAAACCAGCCTAGGGTTGACCAGCCTGGTTTAAGCTGGACATAGCTGGTTTTGGCTGGACTCCCAGCTTGGCTAGGCTGGACAAGCTGGTTTTAGCTTGTCATGTCCCAGCCTGACCAGCTACGACCAGGCTGGAAATGGCTGGAAACCAGCCTGGAAGTGGCCAAACCCCTCTAAAACCAGCCTGGTCGACCAGCTAAAACCAGCCAACCAGCCTAGGCTGGTTTAAGCTGGATTTTTCAGCAGGGAGGGTGCACCCTTAGATAGGGTGAGGAGCTCTGTCACCCAAAAGGAGCTCAGAGTAATAACAAGTACTTAAGGAAGCCGTTATTCATACATGAACTTATGTGACTCATGTCATAGTTAAAGTTAGTTCATGATTAGCGCATGCTTAACTCGTCATAAGTTCACAATAAAATAATGCTGAGTTTACATATTAACACATCATTATTCATGTACTGTTATTGTAAAGTGTTATGGAAAATTCCTTTAAAACACAAATGAGGTTTAGCATTACCAAAAAATACCTTTTATTTATAAGCTATTCAAAATGCTAGCCTGTTTGCTAATCAAAAATAAAACAAAGCATTGTGTGCACCCTTTGGATTCCTGACTTGCTTTACAGTAATCTGTTTGTTTTGTGAACTAGAACTTGCTTATAGTAATTAGCATATGCTAGCTAACTCTTCACATGCAACAGTCTGTTTGCCAACAAGTGTCGTAGAGCCCCTGGTGAAATTGTTAGTCATTGTTTTCTTGAAATAATGCTCATTTTAACGTGTGAATGTCAAAGTTTGACAAGTGTAGGTTGTTTTTAAATTACATGTTTAAAAGCTAAGTTAAGTTAGCATGTACACGACTGGGCTCCACCTACTCACAGTTCTATGCTGAAAAAAATAAATTGTGTTCTGAATTACCAGAACAAATATGGAAAATGTCCAGTCCTCACTGGACATCACTTAACGCCATTTTGATGCATAAAAGTTATTCATAACGTCTAATGTTTGCTACGTTAGCAACCATTTAAGGGGCAATCTGTCAGAGCAGGTTAGACTCCAGTGCTATTGTTGGCGGAGAAACCCCTGCCTTTGCACAGGCTTGCGTTTACATTGAGATCATCAATAAAGCTGAGGGTATTTAGAGCTTATTTAAATTATAAGTGCAGCATAATTATAGTGGCCCCTCCTGAAAGTGTGGAGAGCCTCAATAATGAAGAATTACCATCCTCTGTCCTTTTTTTCTGTTTCTCTCAGTGCAGTAGTGTGGTTTAAGTCTTGTGTCTGAAAATGAAGGGGTGTAACATCTCTCTTTCTTTCTCTCTCTCTCTCTCTCTGTCTCTTGCTTGCTCTCTCTGGAACATGTAGTGCCAGCGTGTCCTCGATTCACCTGTCTGCCGTACTGCAGCACTCTTAAAGGAACACCGCCCTTCTGTCTCCGGCATTTTCCAAATGTAGTCACGCTCTCTCACTACAGTCAGACAGTCACGCTTTGCTTCCTGCTGCCTACTACTGCAAAACTGCCAGCAGCTCGCGTTCAAGTGATGCTGCTGCTGTCATTACAAGCGTTGGCCCTATACACATACTTTTTTTTATAGTAATTCTTTTCCGCTCTCTTTTTTTAGAAAATGCATTTAGGCAGGTGATATTAAACGGGATGAGATACAAAGAGACTTTTTAATTGCTTTATAATGCAGTTATACAGAAAGTATGAAAATGTTTACATTCTTATTATTATTGTTATAATGTCATCATAAAAGTAATATTACAAATTATTTTACAAATAATTCAGTAATAAATGAGTTTGTGCATGTGTGTTAACTAGGCAAGTTAGGGTAATTAGGCTAGTTTTTGTAGTTTTTGTACAAACGATGGTTTGTTCTGTATTGAAATATATATATATATATATATATATATATATATATATATATATATATATATATATATATATTAAAGGGGCTAATAATTTTGACCTTAAAATGGTGTTAAAAAATGTAAAGCTGCTTTCATTCTAGCCAAAATAAAAAATAACACTTTCTTCAGAAGAAAAAGATATTATCAGACATATATATATATATATATATATATATATATATATATATATATATATATATATATATATAGTAAATCAATTTCCTTTATAAAATAATAAAAAGAAAATTTCAAAATACACATATTTTTTTCACTTGGCTAAATAATTAAAATACCAACTCTTTTTTGCTTTGACACAGATTTGCTAGAGGGTCACTGTCCATCCAAATTTATATCTCATCTAATTTATTTTAAACATTATGAGATTATGTTGAGTAAGATGTTAAATATACATGACTGGAATCAATATGCGTCTTGCTCAGTGTCTCGCTCTTTAAATATCATTCAGGTTGAAATGGGTGCAGTGGAGATGTATGACCTCTGCTCTTTGTGTCTCTTTGTCTTTCTTGTTCCCCCGTCTATTAGGACTCGACGGGATGCCTGAAGACTTGCGACTGGCGGCGGAGAAAGAACGGGTGCAGCCCTCAGCGCGTGTGTGTGCGTGTGTGTGTGTCTGTCTGTGTGATGGAGTTAACAGAGCGTCTGTGTGGCGCTGCATTCATTCCCCATCACCACAACGAACCCACTGACCTGCAGTCGCAGCCACGCCTTTCTCCCGAACTCCACGTTCGCAAACCCGGACACAACAGGGACTAGAGCGCCCTGCTGGACAACCGGGGAACTTTCAGCTCATGAGTGTTGTTTATGTCTGAAGGTAATTAGAGTTTCAAATGTAGCAATTTTTGATGATTATTATTTCACAGATCTGGAGACGACTGTTTGGTTTGCTTAGCTGGCATGCTAAACATGTTTGTTATTCTAATTTGTCCTCATTTTTCACATTTCTACTCAAGTTTAGCCTATATTAAGCTTAGAATATTTCCACATTGCAAATATTTCTAAGATTTTATCTATTTATTTATCTAGGTACTTATTATTTCTTATTATTACTTATTATAAACGTAACATTTAGATAATTATTTTCATAAACAGCTGAACTGAGGTTTGCTCACATGCTACAGAAGCTCTTTAGATTGTAATATTGTGATGCATTTGTCTAGATATTGGTCATATAACACAGTTCAGCTCAAATGTTTATATGGAGCTTGCATAATTTTAAAGAGCATTGTTTTTATGGGGATCGTTAGAGTGTTTCGTTTTTAGCCACGGATTAATTACAAATAACTCAAAGACCAAATCATTTTTATTAAAAAAACTTACTCCAATTATCATTTTAATCTTGTGAATATTTTGACCTTTTTAGTTTTGGTCTTTATATTTTTATATTACATTTATTTGAGTACACCCCTCACAAATCTCTCATTTAAATTAATATTCTCTATAGGATCCTTTACAATATTATATTTGTGCATATACATTAGTTTAGTCAGTACTGAAAGCAAATCTGGAGCTAATTTAACAAAATAACTTACAATAATGGTTTAAAAATTAGTAGCCCAAATTTATTTGTTAGGGGAAAATGTAGACCATTTTGAGGGATGTAAACAATAACAATAGCCCTGACCTATTTCATGTTTTACATTTTAAATTTCCATTGCGTCCAAAAAGTTCCACATATTAATAAATAATGTTACGGTAGCTGTTATAACACCAATGTAAGATTGAAATGCTTCTTGCTACAGATATAAAATAGTTTGACAACAAGCAGGAAATGTTCATGGACCAGTGGCATCACCACATTGAAATGGTCAATAAAATAACATTTTCAAAAATAGCAAAAATCAAGAGAAACAAAAAATATATACAATTTTGTTGAAATGTTGTACTTTGTCATTATTTTGCAATATTTTGCATGGATTAAATTTAATATCTTTCCACTTCTAAAGATCTTTATGTGACTAAAATATTATTTAAATAAATGCATTACATATATTCACTGAGAAATGAGTTTCAAAATGGAGTGTGCTCATTTATACTGAGCAGTTTGTATATATACACAAGGGGCCCTAAGCAATCCCAGGTATGGGGCTCTGGCATTAAACTCAAAACACTCTCTTCCTCTCTGTAGATTATTTTTGTGTGTATAAATGTATTCATTAATTTAATGAACAATAAATTCACAAATAAAAAAATAAAAAATCACAAACTATATGTACAGTTAATTAGCCATATTTGGGATTAGATTTTAATATTAGCATGTACAGTATGACGGGAACATTCCATTATTCATGGGGGCCCGCGGTTTTAAAAAGACGTAATAACATTAAAATCTGAATGGTTATAGAGAGATTTTACATCATATGATAGAAAATGTATTTAAAAAAAGCTATAATATTAAAATAGTCTTCTTGGCATTTGTCGGGGCCCCTTAATTTCCAGAGCCCTAAGCGGTTGCTTACCTCACTTGATGGTTAAGTCTGTCTCTGTATATACAGTTAAAGTCAGAATTATTCACCCCCCTTTGAATATTTTTTTTTTTTGTTTGTTTTCTTTTTAAAATATTTTTCTAGTGATGTTTAACAGAGCAAAGAAATTTTCACAGTATGTCTGAATATATTTTTTTTCTTCTACTTTTTAATTTAGGCTAGAAAAGCAGTTTAAAAAATAATTTAAGGTCAAAATTATTCGCCCCTTTAAGCTATATTTTTTCGATAGTCTACAGAAAAAAACATCGTTATACAAGACCTTGCCTATTTACCCTAACCTGCCTAGTTAACCTAATTAACCTAGTTAAGCCTTTAAATGTCTCTTTAAGCTGTTTAGAAGTGTCTTGAAAAATATCTAGTCAAAGATTATTTACTGTCATCATGGCAAAGATAAAATAAATCAGTTATTAGAAATGAGTTATTAAAACTATTATGTTTAGAAATGTGTTTAAAAAAATTTCTCTCTGTTAAACAGAAATTGGGGATTATTGGGGAATTATTAGCCCCCCTGTATTATTAGTCTCCCTATTTATTTATTTTTTTTACTAATTTTTTGTTTAACGGAGAAAATACTTTTTCAAAAAATAGCTTAAAGGGGCTAATAATTGTGGCCTTAAAATGGTTTTAAAAAAATTAAACACTGCTTTTATTCTAGCCGATACAAAACAAATAAGACTTTCTCCTGAAGAAAAAAATATTATCAGACATATGGTGAAAATTTCCTTGCTCTATTAAACATCATTCGGGAAATATTTAAAAAAAGAAAAATAATTCAAAGCAGGGCTAATAATTCTGACCGCAACTGTATATATATATATATATATATATATATATATAATTAAATTAAGTTTACTTATCTATTCTTTATCTATCTATTCTTATCTATTCTATTCTTTTTTTTAAACTACTGATGTTGTTTATAATAACACTGAAGATAATTGAAATTAAAGAGAAATTATTTTATATACAATTCTTAAACATAATTTTTTCGTTTTCGTTATTTTTAATTTAATCTATTATTATTCCTGTTAAGCAATGAGTTTTTAAATAAATATAAGCATAATAACACAAGGTAATCACCTTTTTTGACCTTTTTTTTTTTTACATCTGCCCACTCTTTCTCTGTGCATCTCCCTTGAATATTATCCAAGTGTAGTTTGTACTTGCATCACCTTCTTATTTACTCTCCCCCTCCCTCCCTCTCTCTATCTTCTTTCAGAAACCACAGTTGGAGTGGAAAAGCGCAGGAACACAGAGACTCTGTGCACGAACAGGGCTTCTTTTCTTCAAGAAACACAAACTGTTTTCTTAGCCTCAAAAGTCCAGAACAATTTGGGTCCTAGTGGACAACAAAATCTCTATTACATCCCCATTTCCCCCGTCCTTCGGTCCAGCTCTGACTCACCCGCATGCATTCACACTTGCATGGAGCAATTCAGGCTTGTCTGTCCATCTCAAGGAAAACCTTAGCGTTTTCCAGTCAGCGGACAAAAGCCTCAGTGTGCACGTTCATACAATGAATGTTGACTCTCGTTTTGGCCCCTGGAAAATTCATGCTTGTCCATGTGCTCGGTTTAAAACTGAAAGATAAGTTCCATTGCAAACCACACGGCCATGGAAAATAAATAGTCGCACAGGCTTGCTTATACATAAAGCCAGACTGCAGCTTTGGCACAGGCCTAGTGCTAACATAGCTAATGAATCTAACCCTGCTGGGCACCCTCTCGGTTAATGTAATTACTTTGCCGACTTCATCGAATTAGAATCAAATTTCATTCAGATGGAGGGTGGCCTGTCTCTCTGTGTAGATGACCAGAAAGGGAGTGAGTCAAGTGAGTCTGACTTTGGATCAGGAGGTGGTGCAATTAGCAGGATTAGAGAAAATGTGTTTGACAGATGTTGATGAATCGAACTGAAAGGTTGGGTGCAATAAAGGTGACACATGGAGACCTCTGACAAGATTTAAAGTGTCATGTTGTTGTTACATTGTGCTCTCAGCACAGCATTAAAATCTATCAGAATCACTGTGCACCTGTATGTGCTGGGTTCAGTCTGTCACATGCAGAAAAGGCATGTAGGAAAATGACCTGATGTGCACCTAGTTTTCTTGCCAAGGTCATGTGTGTATACACAAATTGAAAGCTTTTGTGACTTTTTAACGTTAGCCCAAAGTTCTCCTTTTCAATTATAATTGAAACAACATGTAATTAAAAGGTCTTAAAATATCTATTTAATTTGCAAACAAACAAAAAAGTGCTTATAATCCGAACTTAGCCACAGCGGAATGAACCATCAACTTATCCAGCATGTGTTTTTTACGCAGCGGATTCTCTTCCAGCCACAACCCAGCACTGGGAAACACCCATACACTCTTGCATTTACACCCACACATACAATACAGCCATTTTAGCTTATTCAATACACCTGTACCGCATGTCTTTGGACTGTGGGGGAAACCAGAGCACCCAGAGGAAACCCACGCGAACACAGGAAGAACATGTAAACTCCACACAGAAATGCAGACGAGCCCAGCCGGGGCACGAACCAGCGACCTTCTTGCTGTGAGGCAACCCACTGCACCACCGTTCAGCCCATGATATAAGTTTTAAAGATAACATACCATATAGCATGTAGAATATAACAACAACAAATGTACACAAACTGTTTCAAGAGTTCACACTTAGCTCATGATTTATACATAGCTTGTTTGGCATGCTGTCCCGGTAGAGAGCCCTGAGCTCAAGGGATCCTCGAGCCCAGGGCTACCCCCCTTTTGCAGAGCGAGTGGAGATTGAGCTCAGGTCTATCTCAAACTCCCCTGCTGCTGAGGCCAAGGCGAACTTCCTGAGAGTAAGACATTATAAAAAAGGTTTAGGCTTATTTTATCTATAATATAGAGCACATTTGGATGGTGGGAGGGAACCGGGGAACCCGGGGGAAACCCACGCGGACACGGGGAGAACATGCAAACTCCACACAGAAATACCAGATGGCTCAGCGGGGACCCAACACCATTGGTATTCTTGCTGTAAGGGCAACAGTGCTAGTCACTGGGCCACCGTGCCGCCCATTCTGGATAAAGGAGGAAGAAGGGGAGGAGGGGGGTTTCTTTCAGACGAAGATAGTTGTAGAAAGGAAAGGAGGATATATATAGTGATTTGGGATCCTTTGATTGGAGGATCATAATCAGCTAATGTGGACCAGCTGGGTCAATCATGAGCACATGCTCCTCTCGAAATTAGTTTAAAATTAAACTTCACTTATAATTGTGTGCTGATAAATATTAACACACAAAATAAATAGGCCATAACATTGATCAAAATATGTTAACATATTGAACGATAAATGTCAATTTAAAACTTTCAAAAGCACATAAATCTATCGTAAAACTAACCCATACACTGCCAGTGGATATACAGTGTTTTTTTTAACTGGATTGTTGTGTTTTTTGTAACAAAGGTTTCTAATGTTTAAATAAAAAACCCAAATCACTGACTTAAGCCTGATTTATACTTCTGCGTCAAGTGACCGGCGTAACCCACGGCGCAGGCAACGCGCGTGGCTGTGCATTTATACTTCTGCGCGCTGTCTCTGTCGGTCTGCATTAACACTTCCGAAACGCTAGTTGGCAGTGAGGTGTAAATGTTCCTCTGTGTCGAGTTTCTTCTCTTCTGTTTTGCTTTTCCTGAACACTTCCGGGATGTACAAGTGGCTCAAACTCGCTCATTTTGAGGCAGGAACCGGCGGACGTGCAACCACTGTAACTATGAGGTAAACACAAAACAAAACTTTCCATCCGGAGCTCCTTCACGGGACTCCACACTTGTAAACAATCGATCGCGCCATTCGCGCGGCTCTCGGTCCCGCCCAGACTCGTCAGCGCTACCAAGCCGACCAATCACAGAGCTTACGCTACACGTCGTTGCGACGTGTAGTTAGATTTTTTGAGAGGTGCACGTCAGTGACGGCGATGGCCACGGCGAAGGGCTATGCGTCAACGCCGTAGCATACGCCGGTGTTTGACGCAGAAGTATAAATCAGCCTTTACAGTGGCTGCCGACTTGTTATGATCACCAGCGATTTAGCGGCTGCAGATGGTTGGTAAACATGCACCTTCAGCTGGACTACAATTCTGTCACTTAGCGAACTACAAATCCTGCCATGCACCTCACACACACCTGTTCCTTCGCATCACCCGTCCCATTTTCACTATCAGGCCAGTGCGAGCCAAGGCTTTTATAGACCAATTACCATCCTACGTCACACATGACGTCACACGGGGCCCCGGTTGCAAAAAACAGACTGGCTGCAATGGGAAAAATGTTGTTTTGTGCGGTAGGATGCCGAATTCGAGTCCAAAAATAGAAAACGTAACTTTTACCATACACCACACACTGCTTTAATACCGACTACAGACGTCTTTGGCTAAATGGGAGCTGAATGAAGTGAGGAGCTAATTAGAAATGCTGGACTCTGCAGTTCTCATGTCATATCAGGTCAGTTCACGCTATGCTGAATCATACTCATTACTCGTTTTTGATTGCAGAAATGATATTAGCAAAAACAGTTACATATGGTTAATTAAACTGCGGACACGCTATTTAGAGTTTGCAAATATTTTTATGAAATTATATTGTTAAGGAGAAAGTCTAAATGTGCCAATATAAAACCAACTTTACCTCTATGTGTAGGTTCACATACCCTGCCGTACAGGTGAAGTTCACTGTCAGAATGCAGTCGTGTTGGTGATTAATTACCCAGGCCTTGTATAACGTTAGCTCCGTCTTGTTTCCTTGTCTAAGTAATATATCTTAATTCTATAACAACAACATACTCTGCACCACATCTGATGTCATTCCCTCGCTGTAAATGCTAGGGTTCCCGGTTGCTTTCTGCCACCTCCCTGCGTGCGCATCCTGAATGTTAACAAACATGGTAATTGGTCTATAGGGCTGGGCCAGGCCAGTCGAGGTTGAGCAGTGAAGCCAAAATCATGTCGGGTTTCCACCGTCGGGCTAGTAGCTCGCATGCATCATGCAAACCCCGCCCCCAGGACGTCCCCTGAATCAAACAGCCCCAGGAATGAGGGTTCAATTGCACCTGGACACAATTTGGATGTCCTAATGTGAGCACATCCTGGAAGACTAAAACTGCTTGAGTTGATTTAGGAGAGTCATTCCACCAGTATGGACCAGTATTTACGAAAGAACTTGAAAGTGTTTTTGCATCTCTTTGGGGACAGCTTTTCACTTGCAGAATGCAAACTTAAGTCTGAAATAATTAAACCAGGTATGCAAACATCAGTGCCTTTAATTTTATGCAAGTGTCTATTAGCAACCTGTGTAATTTGATGAACAGAGGCATGACATGTTCTCATCAGCTTGTCACTCTTGGCTCATTTGCAGAGTCTTGAAATGTTGGTTGAAAGGCCAGCCAAATGTCAATTTTAATATATGAGCCTGGACAGAACAAGAGGTTGAACAAGAGGTTGTGCAGCTAGTTCCATTATGAAGTGTCTAATTTTTGTAATGTTAACAAAAATCTGCAGGATTGGGAAGTCTACCAAATTCACCTGTGAATCAAGCAAACTAAGATTTGTGAATGTTCTGGAAGGTTGAGCCCAGCTGGATGTAGAAATTGTGATAATACATTGGGTTGACTTGAACTGCAAGTGGTTTTGTCTTGGCAAGGTTGACTTGAAGGTAATAGTTCTTCAACCAGCAAGAAATCATGTTAAAATAGACTTTGAACAATACTTTTTTTAGAGTAGAATACTTAGAGGAGAATTTCATTATGTGCAAAAAACTCCAATGACAAATTCAGCAGCATGATGAGTTAGGGTTAGCCAGTAAGGGTTTTACTTTGTTTATTAAGTTCACTAACTCTAATTTATAAGTCATTTGTCATGTTGCTGCTCTCTGGGGAAAGATGAGACTCAAGAACTGCCTCTGCGACAAGCTTGCTCAGTAGGAACAGGATGCCGGAGACAGTATTGGTCATTACTAATCAACCAAAAAAGAACTTTGTTGAGAGTATATCAGGAATTAAACCAAATTCAGTCTCTTAAACACAATTTATGAACAAATGCAAAGATGAGCACAATTGCTGGCTGTAGTTCACTTAGCAGTCAATAATATGAGACGTAACAGACTTTTCAGAATTGAACATAAAGCTAAAGAGTGTTTTGTTATTGGTTTTTTTATTGTTTTTCTTCAGACAATCTTGTTACTTTATGGATGTTTTATTCATTGATTTAAAGTAAAGAAGGGACACCTTAACAACAATCCAGAAAACATAGTTACTTCATACTAACAATCAAGTACTGCCCAAGCAATCCAATGTAATGTGTATTCATATAGTGCATTTATCATGTATGGCTATGCACCCAAAATGCTCGAGAGGGGAGTCTCTCCACACCACTACCAGTGTGCAGCATCAACTTGAATGCTGTGACGGGCAGCCAAAGGAAAACAATGCCAGCGCACTCACCACACACCAGCTATTGGTGGAGTGGAGAAACAGTCAAAGATCCAATTCAATGCATGGGGATGATTGGGAGGCCATAATAGGAAAAGGACGATGGAGGGCAGGCCCGGATTGGCTAATCGGGAGGACCGGGAGAATTCCCGGTGGGCCGGTGCGTTTTTTGGCCGCGAGGGCCGGTGTCCCTAGCTCCAGAATCTGTTGCTCTCAGCAGTCACACTTTTTAAATTAATTTATTTATTTACTTGACCACAGTCTTCTTATTCATTATTTTACCGCAGCTCCGGTCTTTTTATATATATCCAGCCTGCTGGTGGTCCAGTGGTTAGCACATTAGATTACGATGCTGCTGACCTGGGTTTGATCCTCGTCTGTGTATGATTTTTTTTTTTTCATTTTTATTGTGAAGACATATAATACTGTTAGAGTTGTTGAACATTTGAAGTTATAAAGCAGCTGTTTTCTCAAAAAAAGACGTGATAGTGTAATTAGAAACTGAATTGGAATGACCTTATTTTAATATTGTGAACTGTGTCGTGTATTGTGTATTGTGTCGTGAACTGAGGTGGGCCGGTCTGAGGCTTAAAACTCCAGGGCTGAATAGGAGTGCCACTCCGGTCCTGATGGAGGGACTTTGGCCAGTACACCGGAGTTACACCCCTACTCTTTATGAGAAGTGTCATTGGATTTTTAATGACCACAGAGAGTCAGGACCTCAGTTTAACATCTCATCTAAAAGATGGCAGTCACTGAAAGTCCCCTTCACTATACTGGGGCATTAGGACTCCCACAGACTGCAGGTTGAGCTCCCCCTGCTGGCCTCACTAACACCACTTCCAACAGAAACCTAGGGCCCTATCATACACCCGGCGCAATGCGGCACAAGGCGCAACACAATAGTCGTTTTGACGTTTTGCGCCACGCTGTGTAAATAGCAAATGCATTTGCACTCATATGTGCGCCCATAGTCGTTCTGGTCTAAAAAAAAGGCGTATTGCTGGCACGTTGCTACTTTGAGGAACTTCAATAGAAGATTTAAATAGATCAGATCAAAGCTGGTCTATTGTCCAGCGCAGGGCGCGTTAGTTGTGCGTCTCGCTTACACATTGCTTAATACAGACAGGGTGCACAGCAATACGCAAATATCTTTACAATTGAAAAATGATTAAAATATTAAGGATATATATAGGATATAATAAGGATATATAGCCTATAGGATATCAATATAAAGGATAAAAATATTACAAAACATATTATTTTCTAGCCTACATAAATATAAAAACAAAACTTTCATGACTTCTTCATCTCGGGGGGCTTCAATTTATTCATAACGATTTGCTTTTGTATAATGTTTTTATTATTAGCAGTATTATTTATTATATCCATATTTATATTTGTTTTATTAAAAACAAGCTTAGATTTGTCCACCTGTCAGGTTTTAGACCATATGGGGCACAGCATGTGTATTTGGATATAACTCAGTTGTTTGAGCACACTTCGTTATTATTGTTCATTTATTAGTTTGCTGGAAATTAGAACTGAATTTAGAAATAGTTTTAAAACAAATCTTTGCGCTTAACAAACTAAGTCAATTATTTAAAGGCTAATGGATGTCTGTGCGTACAAGGTTTCCCAATCCACGAGCGTGAAAGTGAACGTAGATATTGTGAAGGCCTTATCTCTCTTTCTCGTGCTGCAGATGCTCTGTTTAACTGTTTTCTTGCTATTGAAATGCTCAGTTTTTCAACTTACAAAGTCAGTCATGTAAATAGCAAATGGCACACTGACACTTAAAGGGAATGGGAGATGAGACTCTGATTGGTTTATTTTTAAAACACACCTATAACTCATTAAGAAAATAAGCTCAACCCTGTTAGACCATGAGCCATGCCGCAAAGCGGATTTTTCCATCCTTAAATAATCAAAAGTGGATTCCGACACGCCCTAATTGCTTTTGCGCTCTGCACTTTGCGCTTGGATTGTCAAAATAGAGCCTCTAATCTTCCCAACATTGTCTCATCAAGCTACTGTCCAGGCTCAGCCCTGCTTAGCTTCAGTGAGTGACCCGTCTTGAGCTGCATGATGAACTTGCTGCAGCAATCCCTAACAACACCCAAGCAATCGTACAGCTATTCAGCAACTTCGTAGAGCTACTCAAAACGCTACAACAGCTGTGCATCAGTGGCCATTTTTAATTCATAAGATTCTGTGTGAAGTGCAACCAGTGGCCTAATGGCTTTACAATATTGATCTCTAACTTAATTCCAGTTCAAGAGTAGTCTTGAGCACCTTGACTATTTTGGATCTGTTGTACTTGATTGGGGTTGGAGCAAAACTGTGCAGAGCTGCAGCCCTCCAGGATTTGAGTTTGAGACCTATGCTTTACAAATCATTTGATTGATCTCCATTAGAAACTCAGACATGTGGGTTTAGGACCTATTATTTGCCAAAAAAAAACAAAAAAACAGGGTTATGAATGGTCCCTGTAAATGGTGAAAATCTCTAAGAGTCGCCCAGATGGTGAAAGTCCCCCTGAAAAGCAATTACTGTCTGAATAGGGCTTTAGCCACATCTACAGTACATGCCTAACTGCATTTGGTTGCTACCATGTGATTGGCTGATTGAATATCTGTATTAAAGGGCAGTTCAACAGGTGTACCTAAAGTGTATGGTAAGCGTTTAAGAATATAGATTCTGCTGTACTGCATACAGCATTGCACAAAACCCTTGATGTATTAAGTTTGACAGTGCAAAGTTGAAACGATGTCTGAAAAAGCATTCATTTTCTGCAGTCAGTTCTGTGCACTGTGAACGTGTGAATGTGATATCCGCAGGCTGGAGCTTCATTTGCCCTGATGCCAGTGCACAAGTCGGGTACACAGTGTTCCCTGTCTTCAAAGCAGATGCGAGGAGGGGGCGAAGCGCTTTGCTCTGAGCCGCTGACATTGTGCAAGCCTGGAGGTTATATGTGTGTGTGTGTGTATTTGAACATATACGCTTGTTGCTTCCAGTGTTCTTATTCTCACGGTTTGTAGTGCAGCAAACTGTTATTTAAGCCATCTGTCAACCTTTGCCCGCATCCCTTGGATTCTGGCATGCTGAGTTCCCATAGTGACATTTAAAGTAAGGCAACTGCTGTTATACCATAGGTGAACTAACAGCCTCACGTACATGTGGCCGTCCAGCAGGTGGTTTGGGAAAATGTTGTGCAACCTCATTAATTCAGGGCTTCAAAGAGCAGCCAGTGCTATTAAGGCTACCGATTGGTTCTCCTGAGGCACTTCCCACCTCAGAACTCATTTCTAAAAAGGGACACGCACTAGAGCACTTGTGGCGGTCTCCATGGCAACAGCTGGCTCTGGTGTGACAATGCTCCGTCGGAATTCCGGATGGATGGTCCAGGTTGTTCCCACGCTGCACGGCGAGGAATGCCTCTTTCACAAACATGCTGTGGGTGGCATCCACATACAGAGCAAATCCGCTGCTCAAAAATCGAAAATCGTGATTGTTGATGCTTGCATAACTGATGTTACATATTAATATCACACAGTTTTCATGTTTTGATTCACAATGCATTATTAGGCTTATTAGAGAAACACATTAGACAACATAAACATGAGTGGAGAATGACCAGGGTTTTTATTGTAGTCTTTTATATTGTTAAATGCTATTTGTTATATATGAAAAAGAAATGTTCCCTTAGCTAAATACATCTATTTACTTGCTAATTATATTTCAGGTAATTAAAATGATAATTTATTATTTAAATTCTGTAATTTTCTGTAACAATAACAACCCTGAGATGGACTGCTTATTTAAAAATATGACAACAAAAACAAACACAATGGAAATGTTTCAAGGGGATACAAAAACGTGACAGACCCGCCTGGGATTTGCTTATGGTGCCATCACTACTGCTCAGCAAAGTAGGTGATCTTTGAAAGGTGAGTTTTTTTTTGTTTGTTTGTTTATTTTGACATTCTGATGACATGATTCCCTTGTCGTTTGGGTATTATTAGCCTAAATAACCTAAATAGCCAGGTCTGTCATGTTTTAGGTTCCCTTGAAAAGGTCCCTTGAAATATTTTCGTTGAGTTCCGTGCTATTTGCATGTGGAATTGCAACACTTTTTCTTAATTTGTTTGTATCGTGAAAATTTGCAGCAGGTTTTCTTAATGTGGTGTAAGGATGAAGATCTTTTCTTAATTTGCTGGTGTTTTTTCACAGATTTCTATACAGATATTATATTACACATATTTCTACACAGATTCCAACCATCCTGGCCGCTGCCGATAGCCCTGGTGCCGTTGTCCTCCACGTGGGGACAAACGACAACGGGCTCCGGCAGTCGGAGATCCTGAAGAAGGACTTCAGGAGCCTGATCGAGACGGTTCGACGCACCTCGCCCGTTACGCAGATCATCGTTTCTGGGCCGCTTCCTACCTACGGCCGAGGAAATTAAAGGTTCAGTAGACTTTTAGCTCTGAATGAATGGCTAATAACATGGTGTAAAGAACAGAAATTGCGCTTTGCTAATAACTGGAATCTTTTCTGGGAGCGTCCTAGGCTCTTCCGTCCTGACGGCCTGCACCCCAGTCGAGCCGGAGCTGAACTCCTGTCGGACAACATCTCCAGATTACTTCACACAATCTGACTAGCAGGTAAAAATTCACAAAATTCACATTATAGCCACCTAGACTCTTGTTCACCCCACTTAAACATCAGTAACGCATATCTGGCAAATCCTATAGAGACTGTGTCTGTTCCTCGTATTAATAGATTAAGAAATAAACGTACTGTGTGCTCCAGAAAAAATCTGTGCATGGCTGTTTCTCAATATGCGTTTTTCATCGGTCTTGGGTCCTCGTGTTCTCCTGTAACGTCATCATCAGCTGCCTAAGTTCAGTTCCAATACTCAAGACCGCAAGTACGGAGGACGCGTGAAACTTCCCAGATGTGATCTTGATATCGAGGACGCACCGATGCAAACTTGAGCACCGAACTCGCTCTGGAAGTCCCAGAAGTCATTGCGACTGGAGGTGGGAAGCGCAGCATTTTTCTAGATTTATTATTAAAGTTCAGAGATATAAATTATTTAACTCAGGAGTTTCCCTAAATGAAGCGGTGAAAGTAAACATTACCATGACCATCATAATAAAGGAATAAACATATTAAGGGTGTTTGTTTGCTGAAATTCATATTAAACTATGTTATATTTATATTGTGCAGAGTATATTTATAATGTTTTTATGCAAGGTAAGTATTTTGAAAAGGGAAAAAACAATAAATCGTTGTAAGAATACGGTAATGTTTAAATAATTTACAATTTAAAATGCGTGAAGGTCACGTGACCATCAGGAAGAACGCAGCATCTCATTTCTCAAAAGACGCATTCTCTGCCCTCGCGGTCTCCTGAGTTCGTTCTTTCGAGGACACTTGGCAAGACCGGTCTCCACAAGAACACAAGTCCGTTCTCTGCGTTCTTGGAATTGAGAAACAGCCCTTGTGTTTTCTTAAATTGCAGCGCATTAAACTCTCTCAGCCACTGTACACTCTTTATTAGGCACACCTGTCCAACTGCTCGTTAACGAAAATTTCGAATCAGCCAATTACATAGCAGAAGCTTAATGCATTTAGACATGTAGACATGGGCTGCGTCCGAAACCGCCTACTACTCAGTAGGTACTGCATTTGAATTTAAACGTACTACTCGGCCGTTAGAAAAGTACGTACTATACAATATGAATATGAAAAGTATGAATGGAATTCGGACGTACTACATCCGCCATTTTGTCATGGTCACGTGACCTACCTGCGTCAATTGCGTCGCTTTACTCCCATTCATGAATTCACTCACGGGGCATCATGGGATAGCGCAGCATGCATAGGATGCGCACTCTAGAATCTCGCCGGAAGTAGTAAGTCATACGGGTACTTCTCGCATACTGATTTTCGAATTCTATGAATTCGGACATACTACTCGGCTCGCATACTGATATTGGCGTACTACATAGTATGGAAGTATGCGGTTTCGGATGCAGCCATGGTCAAGACAATCTGCTGCAGTTCAAATCGAGCATCAGAATGAGGAAGAAAGGTGATTTAAGTGAATTTGAACGTGGCATGGTTGTTAGTGCCAAGCGAGCTGGTCTGAGTATTTCAGAAACTAAATTCGAGGGTATACAGAGAATGGTCCAAGAAAAAAAATATCCAGTGAATGGCAGTTATGTGGAAACAAATGACTTGTTGATGCCAGAAAGCAGAGGAGAATGGCAAGACTGTTTTGAGCTTATAAAAAGGCAACAGTAACTCAGATAACCACTCGCTACAACCGAGGTATTCAGAAGAGCATTTCGTCCAACACGTCCAACCTTGAGGTGGATGGTTTACAGCAGCAGAAGACCACACCGGGTGCCATTCCTGTTAGCTAAGAACAGGAAACAGAGAGTACATGTCACTCAGGCTCAACAAAATTAGACAGTACCCTGCTGAAAAATCCAGCTTAAACCAGCCTAGGCTGGTTGGCTGGTTTTAGCTGGTCATCCAGGCTGGTTTTAAAGGGGTTTTGGCCATTTTCAGGCTGGTTTCAAGCCATTTCCAGCCTGGTCTTAGCTGGTCAGGCTGGGAGATGACCAGCTAAAACCAGCTTGACCAGCCTAGCCAGGCTGGGAGCCCAGCCAAAACCAGCTATGTCTAGCTTAAACCAGGCTGGTCAAGCTGGTTTTAGCTGAATTTAGCTGCTCATTTTCCAGCCTGACCAGCTAAGACCAGGCTGGAAATGGATGGAAACCAGCCTGGAAATGGCCAAAACCCCTCTAAAACCAGCCTGGTCAACCAGCTAAAACCAGCCAACCAGCCTAGGCTGGTTTAAGCTGGATTTTTCAGTAGGGTAGAAGACTGGAAAAACATTGCCTGGTCTGATGAGTCTCGATTTTTGCTGCGACATTTGGTTGATAACTTAGGGTCGGAATTTTGCGTTAACAACATGAAAGCATGCATAAATCCTGCCTTGTATCAATGGTTCAGGCTGCTGGTGGTGGTGGTGTAATGGTGTGGGGGATGTTTTCTTGCCACACTTTGGGCCCATTAGTACCAATTGAGCATTGTGTCACAGACTATCTAGTATTGTTGCTGACCATGTTCACAATGTACCCATCTGCTGATGGCTACGTCCAGCAGGATAATGCATCATGTCATACAGCACAAATAATCTCAGACTAGTTTCTTGAACATGACAATGAGTTCACTGTACTCAAATGGCCTCCACAGTCACCAGATCTCAATCCAATAAAGCACCTTTGGGATGTGGTGGAATGGGAGATTCACATCATTGATGTGCAGCTGACAAATCTGCAGCACTGCATGATTCTATCATGTCCATATGGAACAAAATCTTTGGGGAATATTTCCAGTACCTTGTTAAATCTATGCCTTGAAGGATAAGGACAGTTCTGAAGGCCAAAGGGGGTCCAACCCAGTGTACATGTAGTAAAAAAAAAGTCATTGACTATGTGATTTAGCAGCTTCCACATGCTTTTCAATAGTGTAGACAGTCTAAATCAGCAGAACATATAAATAGATTACTGTACAATCCAATGCGGATATTTCAATTTGAGTATCTCCTAGATGGCCACATGTTTAGCAACATGCTAACTGTTTAGTACAAAAATGCTTAAGAATGATTAGTTCATTGCAAAAAAATACACTACATGTGATATAATATATAGGTGTGAGCTCAGCAAGACTTGTTTTTAGCAAATGCTAAATCTACTTTTGTGCTACATCTACTTTTATGTAGCCGACAGTCGTTGTCATATTTTATTCCTGATTAAAAATATGTTAAACTTTCTTTAAAAATAATGACCTAGATGTTAACTACATAATGTACTTGCTTTGTTGGTTTAGCAACAAGCTAATTACTCAAATCAATTCTGTAGCCACCCTTGCAATTTGCAGTTGTTGAGTTAATGTTAATTAGATTTCATGCTAGCAGTTAGCATGTTAGTTTAGATGGAAGCCACTTATATACAGACAGTAGACAGCAACAAAGCTCGCTTGCTATTGGAAAAAGCCAGCCTCCATCCATCATCCCCTCTCATATCATTATTTCTCTTTCTTCCAACATAACAAACAGCTAAGTAACCATGCCTGGACATTCTCAGAGAAAGCTCTGCGGCAGGTTGTGTGACATTTAGCTCCGATCTGGGGTCACCGATCCCCTCTCGGCCCTAAAAAGGGCATGATTGGCCGATCTCTGCCTCACAAAAAGACCAATCATAGACACCCACCCACTGCCAGCGGCAACAGATGTGACTTCACAAGCTCTGTAAATTATACAGAGCTCTTGTCTAGCTGCAGGGATGCGTCTTCATATACATAGGTTCCATGAAATGTGCCTGAAAGGCAGACGGCAGTGAGTCACGAACAGCTGGACTCTCATCTGGACGCTAATGTTTGCTTTAAACCAAGTCTTAACCACAGTGAAAGGATCTGCTCATCTCTGGTAAATCAGCCGCAGCAGATTTTTATAGCATCTAAATGCGTCTTCAGTGTGAGTTTAAATTGATTCAATGTGTGAGGGGGAAAAATTATGTTAAAATTATTTTACATAAATTAGGCATATATATATATATATATATATATATATATATATATATATATATATATATATATATATATATATAGTTGAAGTCAGAATTATTAGCCCTATTTTTTTTTCTTTTTTAAATATTTCTTTAATGATTTTTAACAGAGCAAGAACATTTTCACAGTTTGTCTGATAATATTTTTTCTTCTGGAGAAAGTCTTATTTGTTTTATTTCAGCTAGAATAAAAGCAGTTTTTCATTTTTAAAATATTTTAAGGTCAAAGTTATTAGCCCTTTTAAGCTATATATTTTTCTATAGTCCACAGAACAAACCATCGTTGTACAAAGACTTGCCTACTTACCCAGACTTGCCTAGTTAGCCTAATTAACCTAGTTAAGCCTTTAAATGTCACTTTAAGCTGTATAGAATAGTCTTGAAAAATATCTAAGAAAATATTATTTACTGTCATCATGGCAAAGATAAAAGAAATCAGTTATTAGAGATGAGTTATTTAAACTATTATGTTTAGAAATGTGTTGAAAAAAATGTCTCTGTTAAACAGAAATTGGGAAAAAATAAACAGGGTGGGTTAATAATTCAGGGCGGTTAATAATTCTGACTTCAACTGTGTATAAAACATAATTAACATAGCATAATTAATACTATCTATGATATTTTTATTTAAAATTATTGTTAAATATTTCATTATTAAATATACAACAATTTATCTTATTCTAAGTCTTGTTGTTGTGTACAGAAAACTTAATTTAGGTTTTTTTTATCTACATGTCATATTTGTATACATATTTTATACTGTATATACAGTATTATTCAAAATAATAGCAGTACAACGTAACCAATCAGAATAATAAAGGGGTGTGTTCAAAAAAGTTGCAGGGTCTGCTGATGACTACAAACTCCACACTATTTTATACAAACGTTTTTGTTTCTAGGATTTAGCAATCCTGTGAATCACTAAATTAGTATTTAGTTATATGACCAGTTTTATATATATATATATATATATATATATATATATATATATATATATATATATATATATATATATATATATATATATATATATATATATATATATATATATATATATAACTGCTTCACATCTGTGCGGCATGGAGTCAACCATCTTGTGGCACCTTTCAGCTGTTATTCCACTCCATGATTCTTTAACAACATTCCACAATTTATTTACATTTCTTTTTTTGCTTTAGTAAAAGCATTTTTAAAATCACCTCACAAGTTCTTGATTGGGTTAAGATCCAGGGGTTGGGCTGACCACTGCATAATATTAATTTTGTTGGTTTGGAACCAAGTCTTTGCTTTGTGTTTGGGGTCATTGTCTTGTTGAAACAACCATTTCAAGGGCATGTCCTCTTCAGCATAAGGCAATAAGTATTTTGACATATGCAAACTGATCCATGATCCCTGGTATGCAACACCATAGTAGGAGAAACATTCCCATGTCAAGATGCTTGCACCACCATGCTTCACCGTCTTTACTGTGTACTGTGGACTGAATTTAGATTTTTTTGTCCTCTCACAAACTGTCTGCGGCCCTTGGACCTAAAAAGAACAATGTTACACTCATCAGTGCACAAAATGTTCCTCCATATCTCTTTAGGCCGGTTGATGTGTTCTTTGGCAAATTGTAACCTCTTCTGCACGTGCCTTTTTTTTAACAGAGAGACTTTTAGCTTCGCACAGACGTCTTTTAACTGTCACAGTACTTACAGGTAACTCCAGACTGCCTTTGATCATCCTGGAGCTGATCATTGGCTGAGCCTTTGCCATTCGGGTTATTCTTTGATCCATTTTGATGGTTTCTTCCACATCTCTCAGGTTTAGTACTCCATTTGAAGGCATTGGCAATCATTTTAGCTGAACAGCCTATAATTATTTGCACCTCTTTATGGGTTGTCCCCTCTCCTATCAACTTTTTAATCAAAGTAGGCTGCTATTTTGGACAATGTCTTGAATGACCCATTGGCGCCAGGCTTTCAAGTGCAAAAGAGTTGGCTTCATCCTTACATTTACATTTAGTCATTTAGCAGACGCTTTTATCCAAAGCGACTTACAAATGAGGACAAGGAAGCAACTTACACAACTATAAGAGCAACAATGAATAAGTGCTATAGGCAAGTTTCAGGTCTGTAAAGTCTAAGAAGGAAAGTATTAGTATTAGTATTTTTATTTTTTATTTTTTATTTTTTGGGTACAGTTAGTGTGATATCCAGAGAGGCAATTGCAGATTAGGAAGGGAAGTGGAGACAAAATAGTTGAGTTTTTAGTCGTTTCTTGAAAATAGCGAGTGACTCTGCTGTTCTGATGCAGTTAGGGAGTTCATTCCACCAACTGGGCAGATTGAGCGTGAGCGTTCGCGAAAGTGATTTCTTCCCTCTTTGGGATGGAACCACGAGGCGACGTTCATTCACAGAACTCAAGTTTCTGGAGGGCACATAGATCTGCAGAAGTGAGAGCAGATAAGAAGGAGCAAAGCCAGAAGTCGTTTTGTAGGCAAACATCAAAGCTTTGAATTTGATGCGAGCAGCAACTGGCAGCCAGTGCAAACGGACTAGCAGCGGAGTGACATGTGCTCGTTTAGGTTCATTGAAGACCACTCGTGCTGCTGCGTTCTGGAGCAGCTAAAGAGGCTTGATAGAGTTAGCTGGAAGCCCAGCTAGTAGAGAGTTGCAGTAATCCAGTTTGGAGAGAACCAGAGCTTGAACAAGGAGTTGAGCTGCATGTTCAGATAAGAAGGGTCGGACATTTCTGATGTTATAGAGTGCGAATCTGCACGATCGAGCAGTTCTAGAAATGTGGTCAGAGAAGTTTAGTTGGTCATCAATTGTTACTCCAAGGCTTTTCACCATTTTGGATGCAGTAATGGAGTAATCATCCTTAAATAGGGGCCACCTGATTCACACCTGTTTTTTTTACAAAATTGATGACCTCACAGATTGAATGCAACACTGCTATTTTTTTAACACACCCCTTTAAACTAATGTCCTAATTGCAAACCTTAACGCCCCATACACACAGGGCTTCAGCGTCAATGATTAACTGAAGGTGTGTCAGAGTTAGCCAATAAAATTCAGTCAGCAATAGGCCACTGCCTAGCTGGTGTATTTGCATAAAGCAATCTGATTGGCTGACGCTTCCGTCTGCACTTGAAAAGTTGATCTAGTCCCAACTTCTGCAGCGAGCAACGCCTCTAAAGCAACGCCTTACATCACCCATTCAAAGTGAATGGGAATCGTTGACACTAAAGCCCTGCGTAAGAGCGTGCACACCATTGTCTTGTTTGTTTTCTGAGAATCTCCTGCACCTAGTGGTAACCTGTTTGTCATGTATAAATAAATAAAAAATATACAAAAAAATGAATTATTCTGAATAGTCACATTGTACTGCTACTCTTTTGAACAATACTGTACATGTTTTATTTATGTATGTCGTGGTTGCCTCATTGCATGTGTTTGGAGCTCCGTCACATATATTTCCTTTTTTATAATAAAATGCAGCCCCCCATTCGCTTGTATTTGTCTTTAATACTAAGGGTGAACGATCCCTTAATACCTTAATATAAATAAATCCACTCAAATGTTTTGTCTCTCAAGCATCTGCTTCTAGCTTTGGACTGCTAGCATCACTAGCCAGCTAAAGCTACCAGCTTTAGCGTCCCAAATATACACTACGCATATATGCACTGGGTACTTATGCACTTACACACTCAACACACACTAATATATGTATGTAGTGTCATCGCAAATAGAGCACTAATGCTTTTTTTTTTACTAAGCGAAAATTTAAACCGCTTTTCTAATGACTTTGACGGTCACAAAATTAGTGAAAACAGGACCAAACTACCAAATAACACCTGCCATGAGTATAATCGCATTCATCATTGGGAGGCGCTATAATCACTCTCATAGGAGAATTTTGCTTTCACAATCCAAAATAAGTAATAGTAATAATAATATTAATATAATAATAATATTTTTTTTTATATATAGCGCCTTTCCAGAGCTCAAGAACACTTTACAAGGAATGCAACAAAAAGATAAACAAACCTTGGTCCCACTTTATATTAAGTGTCCTTAACTACTATGTACTTACATCAAAAAATAAATACAATGTACTTACTGTGTTTATAATGTATTTGAGAACACTTGTGGTGCTTTTTAGTTGGGATAGAGGTTGGGTTATGGACAGGTTTGGTGGCATGGGTAGGTTTGGGGGGGGCGGGGGGGTTAAGGTGTAAGGGATGGTCAACAGTGTATTTACAAATGTAATAACAAAAGTTAATTACAGATGTAAATACATACATGTATTTAATCAAGCATAAGTACAAAGTAAATGCATGTATTTACACAATAAGTACATTGTAACAAACTATTAAATCCTGTGTAAGTACATATTAGTTAAGGCCACTTAATATAAAGTGGGACCCAAACTTTTTAAGGCCTTTTAAAGTAATCCAATATCAGTGCCTGAAAGCTCCGCCCCTTCTGCTACGAAAGTAAAGCTGCAGTCGTTGAGACCGTGAAGTGTCCATCATTCCACTCTTCATTTTACCGGTTGAATAAGGGCCTACTCACAATATGCCATTCGAACCGTGCCCAGGCCCGTTTCCTAGATCGTTTGAGAAGAGTGAGTGCTCTGAATCGAGCTCAGGCACAGTCACTTGGCCGGCCCTGGCCTGGTTGGAAGAGGTGCACCAGAGCCCGAAACTGAAGACGAGACGTGACTTTTAAGAGACTGTTTCATATGGATTTATTAATCATTCTTACTGTTCAATGAACGCAAACTGTTGTAGATTATTAAAGACACGAACCCCTTACTGCACAACAGCTGCACCTTCAACAAACCTCCTAACTTCTGCAGCGCAAGGACTTTTCTGATGTTCATGAGCGTCAAAATTGGCTGATCTGTCTGGCGGAATATTTGACTGCGTGTCACCGCATCCCAAACAACTAAAACGATATAACCAAAGTAATCTCCACTTTGCTGAGCAAACGCGCTTACTGAACAGCACATTACTGAGGACGTAAGCATACCTAGGCCCGAATGTAATGTGAGTGCGGGCCATGGGGGGACACAGAAGGGAAGACAAGCGTGCTTTGGCCTGGTTCAAGGCAACTGTACATAGTGTGAGTAAACCCTTAGTGCATCATCCGAGTAATTAAAGTGCACTTATTATTTTTAGAAAATGCTATACTTACACTATTTATACTACGAAAATGGCATAGAATAGTGCATAAGTATGTGGTTTGAGACGTGTCTACTGTTTCACTTACTGTCCTTGCTCTTCACCCTGTACAATGTCGATTGTGTGTCTATCATTGAGAGCAGAAGAATCATCGGTGGAGGTGTTGGAGCTGGAACTGGAAGCAGTGAAATCACAGATCCGTGACCATGAGATGAGAGCGCAGCTTCGCAAACAACGGGCCTTGCTCGATGTCCCCCAGGCTGCGTCCCGCTCAACTGAGGTAAGCATGCGATACAATCTCAACACTCTGTCCACTTGAACCTCGCGTGTTTCTCATTCCAGGCCTAGCACTTCAGGGATGCGGCACGCCCAGGTGCCGTTCCCGTAGCCACCGTGGTTGCACCAGCATAGGAGGCGCATCAGGACGTTTCCTCCTTCTGTGTTCGGGATCCCCACAAAGAACCGATTCGCCACCCTCAGCGAGACGGCTCGCAGTTATCGGCGATTCCATCGTTCATCACATCCAAGGTGCTTCCACTAAAGGTAACAATATACGCACTCACTGCTTTCCCGATGCTCGTGCTAAGAATGTTTCTGCTAACTGCTATCCTGAGCACTGGTGAGAGCATCACAGCTGTCGTCTTCGACGTGGGGATGAACGTCAGTGATCTTGAAGAGGGACTTAAGGAACCTAATATGTAAATAAACACATTTCTAAACATGATTTAATGACTGACTTCTAATATCTGATTTCTTTTATATTAGCCATGACAACAGTAAATAATATTTTACTATATTTTTAAGACACTAGCTTAAAATGCAATTTAAAGACTAGGTTAATTAGGCAGGTTAAGGTAGATAGGCAAGTCACTGTCATTACAAGCAATGTGTAACGATGCTTGTTGTGAAAAGAAATATTGCTTAAGGGGGCTAATAATATTGACTTTAAAATGTTTTTTAAAGCATTCAAAACTGCTTTTATTCTAGCCGAAGTAAAACAAAAGAGATTTCCTTCGGAAGAAAACATATTATAGGAAATACTGTGAAAAAACATCCTTGCTTTCTTAAAAATCATTTGGGAAATATTTGAAAAGAATAAAAGTTTGCTTCATATAATCAATATTAATTAAAAAAAAAACACATTTTTATGTCCTTGTAGAAGGAGAATCTGTATCTTGCTTTAAAGACACATTGAATTACATCAAATCACTGTACGCATCAGCTGTGACCGAGAACATGGCAAGTCCATCTTCTCATTTTCATATGCTCAGCTGGAGAGAACATAAATGTGCATGTGCCTGAGGTTTTGTTGACATGCCACTTTTCAAAACAGCTGCCTTTTGTAATAATGAAGATGTTACAGACTCTTTCTAGGGAACAAAAGAAGCTGTTTACAAACATGACAGACACTTACTCATGGCTGATAGTTTTGGGGGTTGCTATGGAAACTAAATGGAAAGAACTCACCAGGTGCATCATGTTCTGATTCCTGAAACAAGAAGGATGAGGACGTTCTCAAACACACCGCAGAGCAAACACGCACAGGTACAGAACAGCTTATTATACTGCTAGTCAATTATTGAAGTTCATGATCAGATTTGATTGCTCATCATCCCAATGTGTCACGGATAAAAAGCATGGTAATCCATATGGAAGTGGTGTGACCTCCAAGTTTGTAATAAAACAGCTTTATATTATGAAACAGCAAATAATAAAAGAATGAGTGGAGAGGCGGCAGTTTGAATGTTTTCTTTAGTGATAGGCTGGATAGGTTTCTGGATAGGCTGGAAAACTGAGTTGGCTGTCTGGGACTGTCCTTAAAGGGCCATGAAACCCCCTCGTTTCCGCAGGGTGTTTTCACACCTCTACTTTGGAAAAAGTCAGAAAAGTGGGCGTTTCCAGCTCTGTTTAGGGGGTAGTGTCGGAGGAAGAAAAGAGGCTTGGTGTGGGAGTGTCTATTTGGGCGCGCTGAATTTCAGAGTCAAAACACACAACCACAGCGGACAATGTGACTGTGTTTACATGGACATCTGTTGTCGAATTAATTGCCAAATTATTAAATGGTGGACTTTAACTGCAGTTTGGCTCTTTCATTCAGGGAATTCATTCATGTCCCTCCCGACAAACGAGATATTTGATTCAAGGAACTGCTCTAAGCATGTATTTTTCATGCAATGTTTGATACCGCACGGCGAATGAGAGAAAAAAAAAACTCAGCATTTCCCGGAAACTTAGATGCACTCGGCAGGTAGCGCCAGAAAGCCGCGTGTGTTATTCCGGTCACAAAATCCAACACGAGTTTATAGTTTGGTTGTAACTGTTAGTGCTAACTTGTTTACACTGGCGCAATAGTTTGTTTGATACGAATAAAATACGAACTGAATAAGCAAAGAGCACTGGTCGCTCACTTACCAAATCTGTAGAGACAGGACAATCCCCAGCAACTAGAGCCGCGTCTTTATTTAGAGGAGACTACAAGCGAATCCAGATCTCAGCGTTTGCAGATGAGAACAGCTCTCAGGTAAACAATGTTCCTCCTTAGACACGTAAGTTATTGTTGTTGCGCGTCGCGTACACTGTTAATCCACGCGTGAGTCTGCGCTCTCACAGAGAGAAAATGAAAACAAAACTTAACGGCAGCAAACTATAAAAGCAACACTTCACGCTTGTTTTGCCAATACAACGTGGAGTCTCTGCCGTCTACACTCTGACAGCAATGAATATTAATGAAGTTGCACAATAGAGCGCGCTGATTGGTTTGAACCAAGCCTTACTCATGCATTAATGCAACACACTGTAAGACGTAATAAGACTCACTCTGGCACAGACGCCCAGTCTGCGCGCTGGAATACAACGCTATTATGTCATGACCGTGACGCAGCTTCAAAAATTCGTTTCAAACCGGAAGTACGAATTTGCTTGAAATAACGCAAAAACAACCAATTTACACTTTTTAGTAAAATATAGGTGTCCTAATAGTGTTTTTAGCAGTGTGGGACACATATACGACTGTCAACAGCTCAAAAAATGTGTTTTGGTGTTTCGTGACCCTTTAAATGGTTCAGATCTTACCTTGATGGGAGAGGTTACTATGTCAGTAAAGGTGACCATAGGTCGAAGTGGACACCCATGACATTTCCTTTAGTATTTGTAGACATGCACAGTTAGACTGTGTTGCAGCGACAGTTAATTAACATTTTTAACTGTTTTTCTTTGTTGAGGTGACAATTTCAATATTTTTTTTTCATTATGGGCTATACTCATGGTTTACTTTGTTGAGGCAATAACGATGGACAGTTTTCATGCATAAACATGCAGTTTGACTTTGTTAAGAAGTCCATTTTGAAAGTGTTTCTTTAATACCTGTCTTGACGACAAGCAAAGCTTTACTGTGTTGAGGTGACAATTAAGAAAAATTGGAGTTTTGGGTTTCTTTAGTGTGTGTAGACGAAGTTTGACTATTTTGAGGAGGTAATTTTCAATACAGTTCCAGTAGAGTGTGATAATTATTTCTCACAGTAAAAGTGGGTCTACACATCGCAAATTCTGTTAATTGGAAAATTGAACGCACAGATCCTGAATGAGTTTATGGGAAAATTGCTTATGGGGCCTCAGGTATCAACGCTGCGTACGCACAAAAACTTTGCGTACGCCAGATTTCATGCTCATGTTTGGATGTACTAACGATGAAATGAACTTGAGAATGTGCGTTGGTCCACGTCAACTTCATGTCTGCGTATGTGTATTTCTTGTGTGTGTTTGTTTTATTTCCATTGGCGACTCCTAGAGGCAATTGTGTTAAATTGCACACTACAAAGCATCTTTGAGCCGTGCAATGGCAGCTGTATGGGACCGGATGATCCGCATGTCTAGCAGGTATATAAGGTTTCCATACCACGCAGTTGACCAGCCAAACATTAAAGCGCAATTTGCAGCGGTCGCCGGTTTTCCCAATGTAATCGGAGCGATCTACTGCACACACATTGATATAAAGGTGCCATCTGAAGATGAATTTGCATACGTGAATCAGAAACATTTCCATAAAATAAATGTGCAAATAAAATATGATGCACAGACTTATTAAAGATTCCTACTTGTTTTCCTCGTGATGAAGAGTTGGCAAAATCTGATATGTAAACGGGAGGGGGAGAAGAATGAGTTCATCAGACGCTAGATTCGGACGGAGTTCATGTTTGAACGTGTCAAAACATGATGCCATGCGTTTTACGAGCTACGCCACTCACGCTGTAAAAGACAAAATTTGACACCTTTACATTGCACTATTTCTTTTTTAATCCACTCAGTTCGATGTTCAGGCCCAACTGCGTTAACCGCATCAGCTAAACTCTCCCACTCTATATTTTTCTTTTGCTGTTAATTCCAGAGGACAAACTTGCAAATAACACAGTTTTTCTCCGGTCTACCTCCGAAAGGAGCACCTCCAATTCACATTCTGTTCAAAGTTTCTCTTTTTGCTTGCTTTTGCCTGTGCTGTTTCCTTTGGTTTTGCCAAAGTAGAGGCATTTGCATATTCATAAAGGGGAGGAGGCAGAGAGGGCTTTTGCGCTCGTGCATGTGCACTCAGTTTCACATTAATTTGGATGTACAAAGATTTGGGTACGCAGTGTTTCATACATCTGTATATTTTACTGCGTCCTCACATTTACAGCTTTGACTGTACGCATTGTTTTTAGTATGAATTCAGCGCAAGTCTTCGTAAATGAGGCCCCTGGTAATATCCAAACAAATCCCATGAAATTTCAGAGTTCTCACTTAGCTGATTATTGATTATAAGCTTGTTTAGCATGTTGTCCCAGGAGAGAGCCCTGAGCTCAAAAGATCCTCCAGCCTGGGGCTCCCTCCGGTTTGCAGCTCAGGTAGATCTCAAGAACTCCCCCACTTGTTTGTGGCTAATAACGAATTGCTTTATGAGGAAATATACTGTTGGCTTTTAACTTGACTATAATGCCAATTTAGTTTGGTCAGTTTACTTATGACCCATGTCTTTCAACGGCTGGAGGAAGCCAGGGAACTCGGGAGGAATCCCACTTGAACACAAGGAGAACATGCAAACCCTGCACTGAAATGCAGGCCTGGCAAGGATCGGAACCAGCAACAATCTTGCTGTATTAACCACTAGGCCATCAATTCTAAGAAAAACGACAAAGGTATAGGGGAGGATGGGGGATTTTTTCAAGACGAAGACGACTGTGGTATAAAGACAATAGTAAGTTATAATGACTTAGGAATCATCTGTCTGGAAAATCGTGTATTAGCTAATGTGGGTCCAGTCGTGATTAACCATAAGCATGTGATCCTCTTCCAATTAGTTTAGAAATAAGCTTCACTTCACAACAAAAAACATGAACAGAGGTTTTCATCGCTCACAGAGCCCCTCACATGGTATGAGCCACAGCCATACAAGAATTAACTATAAATAATTGCACGTATGACAGCAACGTATATACAGTACTTCAGTAGTGAGTAAATAACAGTGCTACTCTTGTAGCAGGCAAACTTGCAGCATTAAAGTAAAAACACTTCTGAGCACTGCTGAAAGATCCACAGATTGTGTTATACTCTCTCTCTCTAATAACTCAATTAAATCCTCCATTACTGGCTCTAAAATTACAGTATGCTTCGAAGAGTAAGAAATTGGAGTATTATTTTGCATTCCATAAAACGTATCACCTGAACAGCGCCAAACTGTGTGTCTCTACACATTGTAAAGATACACATGCAAAACTCATGTTGACACAATCAAATTTTGCACATTTGCATTCAGTGTGAAGTGACTAAACGCCTATGGTCGTGGCCTGCGAAGCAGTGATGTCAGAGTATTTTTCTGGAGGCAACGTTGACAACTTGTATACAAATAAGGCAGTTTTTTAAAGCATGATTAAATAAGTTGTTAGTTTATAACGAGAAGGACATTTTTTAGTCGAAGAAACCTGAAGGATGTTGTAATGGTTCAAAGAACTCTTTGAAGACGAAGCAAATTGATTGCTCATGGAGTTTTGGCACTGATTGCTAACCATATTATGGAGTAAGTTATTATAAAAATACATATTAAAGAAGCACAGTGACTCCTGATATCATGTTGATGTATCTTTACATGTAATGCACTAATAGCAAGTCAAGAGACTTTCATATTGTTCTGAAAAGAGGTCAGTTTGTCCTGGCATGAGTTCTTCTCAGCTATCAGAGGTAAATATTTACTTTTGACAGACCACATATGAGCCGCACGGTGAGGAATACTTCTCCAATCACTGTGTTTTCCCATATTATCAGTTTCCTCTGGTCTTGCCGTTTTGAATGGAAAGAATTTGATAACGTGAGTGTGGTTGAATGTAGATAAGTGTGGGATTCTACACAACGAATATTTGTTCAGTGTCACTCAGTAATGTGCTGTAACTTGAGGCCTGCTAGTTCACATCTTGACCTTGTTCAATCTATTATTGCAGAATTTGAGAAAAATATGGAAAGCCCAAAATTCTTTGCACAAGGGTTCAGCAGGGGCGTTTAAGGAAATGTTTAACAATACATTTGAGAGAGAAAAAATAAAAAATAAAAAATAAAATATATATATATATATATATATATATATATATATATATATATATATATATATATATATATATATATATATATATATATATTTAACAGGGCTCTAAATTGTGACCCTTTTGGTTGCATATGTGCCCGAAATTTTATCTATGCGACCTCAAAATATATTTGGGAGCATTTCTGCAAGTGCTTAAAATTGTTGTGTTCGACCAGTTTTTCCTGCAAAATGTTTATCACATGCACAGATTCGGGAGACATTCACGCAGAATGCATCTCTAATCTCTTTGTCTGCACTTGAAACGCAGAACGCATCACTCAGAAATGGTTTAAAACAGTTGTCATGTCAACTTGCTGCAGTAAACAAAGCCAAGTCCGTAATGCTTGCCCCGCCTTCGCGCTCTTCTTATTGGCCCACCACTGCTCTAGCATTGAACGTGAATGATTGGTTAATATCAGCTGTCAATCACTCAGTCAGTGCCTTCTTGCTTGGGATGATAGGGAGAGCTACTACTGCTGAAGATGAGAATGAAGATAACACTGACGGATTTCGTTTTAGAAACCATCTAAAGTTACAAATAATGACACATTATTGACTGAACAAGTGACTCAGACCCGATAGAGGACTCGAGAGATGAATGGATCAATTCTTTTTCCAGCTCTAAACGCGTATGATTGGCTCGTGATAAACAAGTGACTCAGACCAGATAGAGGACTCGAGAGGTGAGCGGATCAATTCTTTTTCCGGCTCTAAACGCATATGATTGGCTTCTGCCAATGTGATGAAGACTTGAAATGAACGATACTACCTGCACAAATGTGCGCACGCGCGGATGAATGAATCACTCTCTGAGGGGACTCGTAGTTCCCGAGTCATATTGAAGATTCGTTCAAAATGAACGAATAGTTCATGAACGACCCATCACTAATGTTTGTATAAAACTTGTAGTAACGGTGCTCATAATTGGTGGGTGCGACTAAATTTTTGCTGATGCGCCTAAATTTTTGAAGTTAGAAGCACCAGTGCTTTCAAGCAAAAAGGTTAATTTCGAGCCCTGTATATATATATATATATATATATATATATATATATATATATATATATATATATATATATATATATATATATATATTTTTTTTTTTTTTTTTTTTATACAGTGAGGCGGTGGGTAGCGCTGTCACCTCTTAGCAAGAAGGTTGCTGGTTTGAGCCTCGGCTGGGTCAGTTGGCATTTCTGTGTGAAGTTTGCATGTTCATCCAGTTTTGGTTTCCTCCGGGTGCTCTGGTTTTTCCCACAAGTCCAAAGACATGCGCTATACTGTAGGTGATTTGGATAAGCTAAGTTGGCTGTGCTCATCCGGGATAGGAGAAAGGTTTCGGCGAGACCACTTGATTTCGATGCCAACAGTTGGTCGGAGAGTAAATGAATATGATGAATGAGAAGACACAGGCCTGTGCGTATAGACATATAATGTAATGCTGAACAGTAATGGGTCATTTGTTTGTTTCGAATGTCTTCATTTGAATGGTTTCGTGATGATGTGATGGTGTGCTTTATCTCCCTGATTCACGCTGAAGTGGGCGGGTTTTGAGACGTTTTGATTCGGGGGACGTTCTGGGGGCGGGGTTTGCGTGACGCGCTGCGAGCTACTAGCCCGACAGTGGAAACGCGACATGATTTCGGCCTCACTGCTCAACCTCCCGGGCGATTAAAGCCCAGGCTCGCACTGGCCCGAAAGTAGAAATGTGGCTATTGTAACAAAGGCCAGCTGGCAAAGAGCTTTACATGTAAACCTCACTCCTCTGACATAAAGGTGATGATAGACAGACACTAGAAACCATGGTGTTTAGCCTCCTCGTTAGAGTACCGACTCCCATACAAAGAAAAGAGAATCAACAATTCGATCTCTGCTCACGCTCAGAGCAAGTTGGGTACAATAGGACCTGTGGATTTTTTATATATATATGGTGTTGTGGTGTTGTCAAAAAAGGTGATGTATTATTACCCACCCAACCCACATTTTTAAAGTAGACAAAGAAACGACAAAACTCGATGTCTCTTTAATTCATTAGCTATATATATTTATTTAACATCAGTTACTTGTAACTACTTCCACAGAGGGAAAAACAAATACTATGGAAGTCAATGGTTACAGGTTTCCAGCTTTCTTCAAAATGTTTTCTTTTGTCTTTAACAGAATTTTTTGGGTGAATTATCCATTTAAAAGAAAAAAAAGTTCTCATTATTCTGGAATTTAGCAAATATAAATCATTTGGGCAACGCTAAAAAAGTAAACGTTTAGTATGATTTATCATCAGACATTTTTTTTAAAATGGTTATGTTCCTTTTTTTAGAGTGAATGTAAACTTCTGGTTTCAACTGCATGTATTTAACAGTCACTTCAAAGCGAGAAGTTTAACTTTAACTTCTTAACTTAAGAAGCTTAACCCCATTCACACTAGTTTAAAAACGGCGTTTTAGATCAAAAACGATCCGCGTCCACACTAGCGTTTTACCTAGCGTCTCTGAACATATCTCCGTCCACACTACGCCACCATAAACGTATATCACGTGACCATTCGCGCACTCTGGGCATGCGCGTTCTAGTATAAACAGAAAGCATGCGTCTCGCTCGGCATTTGGTTATTGTTAGTCAACAAACGCCAGTTGAACATTAAACGCGATGGCAAGGAAAGTAACAGAGGTATTTTTGTTAACAGACGACAAGTTGTTACT
Organism: Danio rerio; assembly: GCF_052040795.2. NCBI lineage: Eukaryota > Metazoa > Chordata > Actinopteri > Cypriniformes > Danionidae > Danio > Danio rerio. Next base: position 31,904,987 of record NC_141045.1, on the reverse strand, counting down.
AAACGTAGCAAATGAATAACTGCACAATGGCGCCTAAAACAGACAAAAGTGCTAACAGCGCTCCCATTTCTGTGGCCATCTTGTTGTTTACAGCAGAAGTTCTCAAAGTGGGGGTCGGGACCCCCCGAGGGGTCGCGGGACAATGAAGGGGGGGTCGCCTGTTGATTTTCAAAAATCAATAAATTTTTATTAAACCTTAAGACTTACTGTATTTTATCAATAACCTACTGATGAGAAAGAAATAGTTGTTTATAGTTACTATAAACTATATAGTTACTATAGTAGCTTATAGTTACTAGTTCTATTGGATTGCGACTTCTTGGGTAATTACATTATACTAAAGACACAGCAATACTGTCAGATGCAGCAGATTTTGTAACACCAGGTTAAACTTTCTAGCCCATTTACAGCACTGACATACATAAAAAAACAAAGAATAGACTTGGGTCTATTGGTGTGTGTGCATCATTGCATACAAGGTTTCTGTATTTATAACCACCACCTCAGAGAATATTTGGGGTCACGAGTCACTGGCATTGTCATTTTGGGGGTCGCGGGCTGAAAAGTTTGGGAACCCCTGGTTTACAGTACTGTCTTCCAGTAGCGTTAAAGCCATGTGTTATAGTCATGTGATAGGGGCTTGACGAATAAGAGAAGGATACGCAATGACACAAAAGCCCCAATCAGGTAGCGAATCTCGGCAGCCCCGCCTCCGTTTTCAGATGTCTCCGTTTTTCCCCATCCACACTGAAACGGAGCAGCAGCGTTTTAGAATGAAAACGGCCTCTCCAGCGTTTTCTAAACGATCTGTTTTCGGTGCTCGAGAACTCTGACGTAGTGTGGACGGATGGCGTAACCGTAGCAAAACTTGAGTGTTTTAAAACGAAAACGCATTAGTGTAAACAGGGCCTAAGCCTAAATGAATGAATGCTATTGTTGTTGTTAAATTTGGCTGAATTAAAGTTGGACCATTTTAATGAGCTTGTTGTGTAAAAAATAGCCACAGTGCATTCTAACCATTAACCATTTTTAAAGATCACATCACCCTAAATCTGGCTCTTTATGAAAACTTAAAACATGGCAGTTTGTTGTTATGAGAACAATGCTATTGTCATGATCTAAATCTGAGGCATTTACATCATTACATCAGCATGGAATATCATGTTTCCTTGCTGATGTAATGATGGATCTTCTGAAGACATATGGTGCTCTGCCATTAACCAGAACTTACATCATTACCACTGTATACAGAAACCTCATTTCACATGCATGTAACGCTATTATGAACATATGATGTCAGAGGTGTGCAATAACGCAGCTTGAGTGTAATGTGGCCTTTCTACAGTGTGTCCTTGCAGAAGGGTGTGTATGTGTGCGTTTGTATTTACATATGCTTTAATGGGGGATGGAAGGACATCATGCTTCTCTCCGGTGGGATAATTAAGCTGTAGGAGTGAATGTACGGCTGTCAATCCCTGTTGCTCACTAATTAACCCTGACTAGGTGTCAGTCCTCCAGGACAAGTGGAGCTCACATTGAGGAAAAGAAAGGGGAAATATCGATTAAAGGGTTCGTGCAAACATGGAAAATACAGGCCTGGAAAGAAAAGGGCAAGCTTTCTTAAAGTCGTTTGTTTGCTTTTGTTTATTTTTGTCATATAAATAATTTTTTATTTGTGTGTGTGTGTGTGTGTGTGTGTGTGTGTGTGTGTGTGTGTGTGTGTGTGTGTGTGTGTGTATATGTATGTATGTATGTATGTATGTATGTATGTATGTATGTATATATATATATATATATATATATATATACACACACACACACACACACACACACATACATACATACATACATACATACATACATATATATACACATATTTATTTCAGATATAAGACAGCACAACAACAGGCAAAATATTAATGGATTAAGTGTCGCTTATTTGCACTAATTAAATATTATAAAGATTTTTCCCCCTGAGGATGAATTAAAAACATGACAGTAAAGTCATGGACAGTGATATAAAATATTTATTTTAAACAAACACAATTCATTCGAACTTTCATTGGTGCTGTGTTGTTATTATTATAATCATATTTAATTACATTTTTATTTTGAAATAAACATTGGATTGTTTTTATTTAAGTTGAATGAAGTGTTTATAAATTTAACAGAAACAGAAATATATTGCTAATTGATCAATTTGTACTGTATACAATATATAATATTATTTGAAAAGTTGAAAAAAGGCCATTAATTCGAAAAAGAAAGAGATAAGGGGGGCTAATAATTCTGACGTCAACTTTGTGCATGTGTATATATACAGTTGAAGTTAGAATTATTAGCCCACTTCAATTTTTTTTCTTCTTTTTAAAATATTTTCCAAATGATGTTTGAAGCAAGGAATTTTTTTACAGTATGTCTGATAATATTTTTTCAACTCGAAAAAGTATTTTTTGTTTTATTTAGGCTAGAATAAAAGCAGTTTTTAATTTTTTAAACACCATTTTAGGGACAAAATTATTAGCCCCTTTAAGCAAATTATTTTTTTCGATAGTCTACAGAACAAACCACTGTTATACAATAACTTGCCTAATTACCTTAACCTGCCGAGTTAACCTAAGTAACAAAGTTAAGCCTTTAAATGTCACTTTAAGCTGTATAGAATAGTCTTGAAAAATATCTAGTAAAATATTGTTTACTGTCATCATGGCAAAGATAAAATAAATTTACTAAGTTACTAAAACTATTAGGTTTAGAAATTAGTTGAAAAAAAATCTCTCTGTTAAACAGAAATTGGGGGAAAAATAAACAGAGGAGCTAATAATTCAGGGGGGCTAATAACTTTAACTGTATATATATATATATATATATATATATATATATATATATATATATATATATATATATACTATTAAACAATATACAAAGTATTTCTCCCTCTCACTGTGACAATTTAGTCCCAACTCACCCTGCGCTTGATGAATTGATGTAATATTCAGGTTCTTGAATATAATTAATTTTAGATATCTTTGATATGCAGTGACATTTAAGTGACAGTGATGTAGTGTGAAGAGAGTGTCCGACGTGGGGGTTCAGCAGGGACCATCTGTTCAAACCCCCTTAAAGAGCTCAACAGGGGTCATCCGAGGACTTCAGGTCAAGGCAGAACAATTCTGTCTACAAGAGCCTCTACAAACAAACAGAAGACACTCAAAAAGTGCATGGAAAATCTACAGATCAAGTCACAGAATGTATGAAATACGAGACTGACATGAAGGAGCATTTGAAGCCATATTATGATGACAAAATGTGAGATTGCGCCATGTTGTCTCCCACATACAGTTGAAGTCAGAATTATTAGCCCCCTTTTGATTTTATTTCATGTTTTTAAATATTTCCCAAATAATTTTTAACAGAGCAAGGAAATTTTCACAGTATGTCTGATAATATTTTTTCTTCTGGAGAAAGTCTTATTTGTTTTATTTCGGCAAGAATAAAGTTATTAATTTTTTTAAAAACATTTTTGGGACAAAATTATTAGCCCCTTTAAGCTACTTTGTTTTTCTCGTAATCTGCAGAACAAACCATTGTTATACAATAACTTGCCTAATTACCCTAACCTGCCTAGTTCACCTTATTAACCTAGTTAAGCCTTTAAATGTCACTTTAAGCTGTATAGAAGTGTCTTGAAAAATATCAAGTAAAATATTATTTACTGTCATCATGTAAAAGATAAAATAAATCCGTTATTAGAAATAAGTTTTTAAAACTATTATGCTCAGAAATGTGCTGAAATAATATTCCCTCCATTAAAAAGAAATTGGGGGAAAAAAATAAATAAACAGGGTCGCTAATAATACAGGGGGGCTAATAATTCTGACTTCAACTGTATATAATCATTACGTTCTAGAGCCAGACAGAATATGTGGACATTTTTTTGCTATTTTAGCACCGAATTTTGTAAAAAAAAATAAAATAAAATAAATCTGCAGATTTATGCAGAATGATTTTGGGAGTATCCTAACTAAAATTGTGATATATGAAATAAAAATAATACGTTTTTAACTTTAAACTTATGTTTACAAGGCAAATCCAATTAGATCTACTTATTTGGTAAACAAAGCAAGCCTGTAGTATACAAAAAAATCTACTAAAAGACAGAAAATATTACTTTACAAACTGCATTGCAAATAAATCATATGAACATTTTTATATAGTCAATAAAATTACTGAAATAAAAAAAAAGAATAAATATAAATTTACAAACACTGTAAACAAATTCTGTTTTTTTACGTTTTTTTTCCAGCACCCCAACAGCCTTTGCTAAATTTCTGTAATGTTCATTCATTCATTCATTTTCTTGTCGGCTTAGTCCCTTTATAAATCCGGGGTCGCCACAGCGGAATGAACTGCCAACTTATCCAGCAAGTTTTTATGCAGCGGATGCCCTTCCAGCCGCAATCCATCTCTGGGAAACATCCACACACACACTCAAACACTACGGACAATTTAGCCTACCCAATTCACCTGTACCGCAAGTCTTTGGACTGTGGGGGAAACCGGAGCCCCCGGAGGAAACCCACACGAAGGCAGGGAGAACATGCAAACTCCACACAGAAACGCCAACTGAGCCGAGGTTCGAACCAGCGACCTTCTTGCTGTAAGGCATCAGCACTACCTACTACCAAATATATTTATATATATATATATATATATATATATATATATATATATATATATATATATATATATATATATATATAATAGTTATAAAAACAGAACCCAAAAATGTCAATTCTAAAAATGGACTAAACAACAACAACCTAACAGTAGAATTAAACAGGTTTCATATGGTTTAAACAGGGGCTAGCAGGACAATGTGACGTCTCTGTTACTGCCCATAGACTGGTAACAGGTGTCCATCCCATTGTCCTTTTTGTCCAGAATTGAGACAGACTCTCCGAATGGCCAGACAATGAGGTACTGCTGGACTCATGAATATCTGAGAAGGGAGTTTGAATGTGTTCCGTAGGGGGCGGGAAAGTGTATTTATTTCAAATCCATTTCCATATGCTTCGGAGCCATTCATCACTGATGGTTTACTGATCTATTTATGCATGTGGCGAAGTGGGTTTGGTTAAGAGAATTAGTTAACATCAAGTTTAACATATGCAGGCCCATAAATCACAACCAGATAACACAGCGTGAAGACATGCAGACGTCAGAAAAGCGTGGTTTTGCCTGAAGCGAGTCATCGGAATTTAAATATCGTTCAAACATTTTCATTGCCTTGTCTGTTGTTGTGATTCAGAAATGTAGCTGATTTGACAACTGTGTTATGACATGTTTTCCCTAATGGCTTAATTGGAGGCACCATTGAAGAATTTAATTAAACGTGTAGCTAATTTACAAATGGAGTAAATTACATGTTAAAGTAGAAAACAATGTCTTCACAAGTCCAGGAACAATTCAATTGTTCACTGACATCAACTACCACCGAAGGCCCTCTCTAGGGACTGTAATTTGAGCTTGTGAGGAACATGCCGTTTCTAGGAAATACCCTTTGTCTAGGGATGCAGTTTCCTGGAATATATGTTCACAGGTAGGGATGGATTATCATGTACTGACAAGCTGTGTCTTAGTAATCCTAATGTCCCCGTGTGTATCATGACCTGAATCTACAGGTGGTGTTTTGCTTGAGCGAATGTGGCGTTTACATTTTGGTAGTACTGCTATATGCCATATTACAACTTTATCTACAAAAATTGGTAATAATGTCCACATTACTAATCCGTCATATATTCTAATCATTTTGTAATTGATAACAACACTGTAAAACGCCATTAGTGACTTCATTAAAAAGCAAACAACAGCAAAAAATCAGTAACTTTAAAGGAACTTTCAAGTTTAAAGTGAATTTTTTTATTCATTCAGCCATTCAGGTTTGGCAGGACAACTTTTAGCTTAGCTTAGCATAAAACTTTAAATTCAATTAGACCATTCCATTAGCATCTCGTTTAAAATTTTCAAAGAAGAGTTATTAATTTTCCCATATAAAGCTAAAAAGCTAATATCATTGAGACTGTTGCAGGCTGGCAGCCATGGCACAGCAGCAAAGTTCCTCGATTGTTAACCCTCTAAAGCATGAATTTTTGTTTTAGCATTTTTTGGGTGCTTGGGGGTCCACATAGATATATACAATCCGGGCTAATTATGGAAACGTAGCCCCGCGGACGTTTCTGCGGACCACGATTTACCTCCCGGGAGATACGTATTCGAGCGGTTTTTGTTTTCGCGGATCCGCGAGAGGCCGCTGTGCGCTTTTTCACGTCTCGGGCCCCTCTCGGGGGGGCCTTGCGTTCTCGCGCGAAAAGCCGCCGGATCGGCCGACTCGGCCACCCTCCTCTTCCTCCTCCTCCTCCTTCCCTAAACCCGAGCGACGGTTCGCAAAAGCCGTCCAGAAAAAAAAAAAAAAAAGCAAAAGCCCTCGTCTTCGATTTCGACCGCGTTTTCGGATCCCACCGCGTTCTTGCCCTTATTTTTCGGATTCCGTTTTTCGTCTTACCTGATTTCCGGAACCGCTGTTCCCCGGACTCGATCCCGGTCGTCGTCCCCGCTGCCGGCTCCTCCTCCGGGGCCTCCGCTCCGCCGACGCAACGCTGTGAGCTAAGCGGACAAACTGGTAGCATAGGGAAAGCCCTCCACTCGGAGGCGAGCCGTCGGCCGGCGAGCGCGAAGAGGGGGGGCGGAGCGGCGCCACACCGCCCCGCAGCGTTCGCTCGAAAAAAACTAAACGCGGCCTTACGTACCTCCGGCCACGTAAATCGCGGTCTCCAGAAACGTCCGCGGGGCTACGTTTCCAGAATGAGCTTGGGTTGGATATATACATTGGATGTCGCCTACCCTGTTGTTGTCTATTAGAAGGTATGCGTCATAGAGCCGCCATTTTAGCCCAGGGTAGCGCTCCTTTGGAATGAATGTGGGACCAAGCTGCACTGAAGGACTGTGGCCATCCAGAGCCAGAGAATTACACATATACACATATATCTATGATCCCGGAGGTCAGTAGGCAATTTATTTTTAATTACAAAACTTATAATTTTACATCACTTTTCTACATTGATGGATAAGTGATCACACAGGCATTCCTGACAATAAGCATAAGTTTGTGTGTATGGAAATGTACTATCCACCCTCCCTGTTAAATTTGATCTACTGTAATCATGTCCTGAAACACACCTTCTCTCCTGCTTTTACTTCGCATGACGGAGGGAGCGACTTGTTTGTGAATGAATGCATGCACATCACACATATTTTTACAATAAAGAAATTTAAATATGTTAAAAAATGAAATCTGTCTTGCATTCTGCTAGCAGTTTGCTCAAGCAGGCTATGGTACCAAAAATGGCTTTTTTGCCCCCAAAGAAAGGTCAAATGCACACCCACTTCAAATTTCATTGCTCACTAACTTATTATTAAACTTTTTTGAGATATTTATTTTTTTTTTAAATTGAAAGGGCTGTTTTGTGACCTTGAGAATAGCAACTTTTCATTTTCTGTCAGTCTTAGCACATGACATACTGTAACTGCAGAATAGTCAAGCTTGTAAAACTTTATAATAACTACACACTATGAATTATTTACTTAGCATTAGCATCTAGTGAATTCATTATTTGTTAAGCATTAACTCTGCATTAATAAGCGTTAGTAAGCAGTTTATTACTGCAGTTAGAAATGCTCTAGACTTACAACTACATTTATAATGTGCTTAACGATTGTTCTTTCATTCTTTGTCAATGATTTAATTTACATTACTAACTGAACTATTGCATTATTTATAAACCATTTGCATTTAAAAGTAGTTAGTGTTTTTTAAGATCATTCAGAATGAGTTTGTAAATGATTAATAAACTATTGATATCAGCACTTTCTTCATTGCAAGCCAGTTTTTTAAGCATTCAACCCGCTTTTGCCAATCTTCGTTTAGTTTTAAATACTAATAAAACAAAACGTTTGGTTTTTAATAGAAACTTACCACATGTTGAGATTCCTCCTAAAATGTCCTCATTGGACGGTACTAAGATTAATTATGTTGACTGCTTTAAATATCTTGGTATCTGGTTAGATGGGAAACTGACGTTTGAAACTCACATAACTGCCCAAAAAGGTTAAAGCATTGGTTTTCTTTACAGAAACAAATCTTCCTTTACTCACTCTTCAAGTCAGCATTTGGTCTTAACAGTATTACCAATTCTGGATTATGGGGATTTAATTTACAGATCAGCTTCAAAAACTCTCTTTCACAAACTGGGTGTTGTTTATCATGCAGCAATTCGTTTTGTTACTGGTGCATGATTTAATACTCATCACTGTCAACTGGATTCTTCACTGAATTGGCCTTCTCTTCAATCACATCGACAAATTTATTGGTTTCTGTTCTTTTACAAAACTCATTGGAAAAACTCCAATACATTTACATTCACTTCTTATCATTCTCTAGTCATTTCATTAGCCTTTGCATACCCAAAGTTCACTTTTCATTTGGCCGCTACTCTTTTCAGTTTTCTGCTGCTGATGCTTGGAATCATCTGCAGCAGACCTTAAAGCTCAACACTCCACTATCATCTTTTAAAAATAAAATTCAGGCAATAGTTCAAGATCACTCTGCTTTGGTTTTTTTTTTTTTTGTTTGTTTCATATGTGTAACGGGGAGACTGACACGGAGGGATCCATTAAGCAGTATTTATTAAATCACACTTTACTCAACATATAACACGCACGAATGTGCGAACATACAACATTCACAGCAATGAAAATTAGGGCTGGTGGTTAACAGACACAGAGTGATTTACCAGGCATGGGTCAGAGGCAGGCAGCGTGATTCAGAGTCCGTGTAACAGGCTTTGGTCGAGGGCAGGCAGCGAGTATCACAGTCCGTGTAACAGGCTTAAGTCGTGGGCAGGCAGAAGGCAGAGCAGAGTCAGGAAACAGGCTGAAGTTGTAAACAGGAGATCAGGCAGGATAGAATGCTCAGTAATGCTGGCCGGGGCTAAACAAGACTTCGCAAAGACTGTGTGTGTGAGCTGCTTATAAAGGGTACGTGGGTCATTAACGGAATGAAGATCAGGTGTGCTGGATCAGAGTGAATGGATGACGTAATGTTTAAAAGTCTGGAGATGGTGGCCTCTGCTGGCCAGCGAGGGGAATGACTGGGACCGAGTCGGTGACAATATTTTATTATCTGCATGTGTGAAACTTATATTGTATTGTGCCCCTGCTGCTTTGTACTGCATCTTCTTTTCATGTTGCCTCTTGGCCAGGTCGTCATTGTAAATGAGACCTGGTTCTCAGTTGACTTACCTGGGTAAATAAAGGTTATTATATCCACGGTTGTTTCTTATTTTTCAGGCGTATAGTAATGTTTACTATGTATGTTAATAAATGCTTTAATAACTCAACTTCATGCAGTTTTGTGACCTAATCTTAAGTGAGAACTACATATGCTTTATAAATCCTTAATAAATGACAGTTTATACGTCTGACAACGTGCTTAATACAGTATCACGTGTGTATAATTCGACATTTATAATTAGACATTGTGTGCTGTCCACTTCTGCGCATGCAAGTCAGTTTAGGACTGTGATCTGTTCACACCGCAAATCTGATATTGGCCACATTTATAAGAGCACGTGTGAACAGCCATGCAAAAAAAATCAGATCTGAGAAAAAAATCTAATTTGAGCAATAAAGGCTGATTTATACTTCTGTGTCAAGCGCACGCGTATGCTACGGCGCAGCCTACACTTGACTCATACCCCTACGCCGTGGCTGTCGGCATCTGTCACAATGACGCATAACAAAAGCTCTGTGATTGGTCGGCTTGGTAGCACTGACGAGTGTGAGCCCGATGGAGCGATTGTTTACAAGTGTGGAGCCACGTGAAGGAGCTACGGATGGAAAGTTTTGTTTTGTGTTTACCTCATGGTTAAAGTTGTTGCACGTCTGCCAGTTCCTGCCTTAAAATGAGCGAGTTTGAACCACTTGTACATTAAGGAAGAGTTCAGAAAAACACCAGCGAAGAAACTTGACACAGAGAAACATAAACACCTCACTGTCCCCTAGCGTTTCGGAAGTGTTACTGCAGAACAACTGAAACAGCATGCAGAAGTATAAATGCACAGCTACGTGCGTTGCATGCGCCGTGCGTCACGCGATCACTTGATGCAGAAGTATAAACCAGGCTCAAGACTGTCAGTGTGAAAGTAGTCATTCTGTTGCTTTAGTTTGGCAAAAAATGTCATGTGAATTAACAATCAAACTCACATTATTAGCATTTAACATTGAATAAAGTACATAAGGTGTACCTAAGGTGATCACTGTCAGTTGTTCAGATACAAGAAATAGAAGCCGTTTCTAAAATATAAATTCCAGGTGTTGCTTAGGACTCTTTTTAATATGAAAATATTCTTTTTATCGCGTGCTGTTGCTTTTATTTAGAACACAAATTAAATCAGCTTTTAATCAGCGTTTAGGCTCAATAGTCAGGCACGCTCCTGTTGGTCTTCAATCTGGCAACCTGCGCTTGCGTGTGTTTTTATTAACCCAAGCTCATTCTGAAAACGTAATCTCGCGGATGTTTCTGGAGACCACGATTTACGTGGCCGGAGGTACGTATGGCTGCATTTCATTCAGAACACTACAGGGCGGTGTGACGACGCTCCTCTTCCCGCTCGCCGACTGACAGCTCACCTCCGTGTGGAGGGCTTTCCCGCTGCATCAAGTTTGTCCGGTTAGCTTGTCGTGTACGTCAGCGGAGCGGAGACCTGGAGGGGAGACGATAGCAATGACTGGGTTCGAGTCTGTGCAAGATCGGTTCCAGAAATCAGGTAAGACAAAAACAGAATCTAAAAAAAAAAAAGGGAACGAGTTCATAACAGGGCGAGAATGTGGTAAATTCTGAAAACGCGGTCAAAATCAGACGAGGGCTTTTCTTTTTCTGGACGGGTTTTGTAAATCGTTGCTTGGGTTTAGGGAAGGAGGAGGAAGAGGAGAAGGAGGAGGGTGGGTTGGCCGCCCAGTCGATCCTTCAGTCAGTCTGACAGACAGTCGCTCGACAGCGGACAGAACAGCTTTACAGAACAGTAAGGGCACAAACGATGCTCGCGAGATGCAAAAAATTGCCCACAGCAGCCTCTCGTGGATTCACGACAACAAAAAACTGCACAAATACATACCTCCCGGGACACATTTCGCGGTCTCCAGAAACGTCTGTGGGGCTACGTTTCCAGAATGAGCCTGAGCTGGTTTTAATACAGGAATGCAATACCTAGTTCAACCACTGAGAGCTCTATTTTGACGGTCCATGCGCAGAGCGCAAAACGCAGGGCGCAAACGCTTTCAGGGCGTGTCAGGACGCATTTTTGCTAATTTAAGGACGGGAAATCTGCCTTGCGCCAGGACGCATGGTATAAAAGGGTTGAGTTTATTTTCTTAATGAGTTATAGATGTGTTTTGAGAATAAACCAATTAGAGTCTCATCTCCCATTCCCTTTAAGACCCAGCTGCGTCGCGCCAAGAGCGCATTCGCTATTTACAGGGCGCAAAGTAAGTGTAAGTGGAAAAAATGAGCATTTCACAAGCAAACAGTTAACAGTTGACAGTTTTTTAACAGAAAACAGTTAAACAGAGCATCTACTGCGTGAGAATGAGAGATAATGGAACTACTTTCACTTTCGCTCTTGCATAGGGAAACCTTTACGCACAGACATCAATTAGCCAATAAATAATTAATTTCGTTTGTTAAGCGCAAAGATTTGTTTCAAAACTATTTCCAAATTCAGTTCTAATTTCTAGCAAACGAATAAATGAACAATAATGACCAAGAGTGGTCAAAATACTAAGTTATTTCCAAATACACCTGCCATGCCCCATATGGTCTAAAACCATACAGGTGGGCAAATCTAAGCTTGTTTTTAATAAAACAAATATAAATATGAATATAATAAATAATACTGCTAATAATAATAACATTATACAAAAGCAAATTGTTATGAATGAACTGAAGAAGACATAAAAGCAGTGATTTTTCATATTTATGTAGGCTAGAAAATAATATGTTTTGTAATATTTTAATCCTTTATATTTATATTATATATCTATTTTTATTATATCCTAAATATATCCTTAATATTTACATTTTTTTTCATATGTAAAGATATTTGCCTATTGCTCTCTTGTGCGTATTAAGCAGTGCGTAAGCGAGGCACTACTCTGCGCCGGAGTTTAGACCGGGTTAGTTTTGGTCTAATGAAAAATCTATTATAGTTTCTCAAAATAGCAACGCGCCAGCGGTCCGCCTCAGAACGCCTTCCTTTTTAGACCAGAACGCCTATGGGCGCACAAATGAGCGCTAATGCATTTGCTATTTAAACAGCGTAGCGCAACGCCTCAAAACCACTCTTCCGCCAAGCTGAAACTACCAAAAGGTCCTTGCGCCGCGTCTTGCGCCACACGGTGTATGATAGGGCCCTGAGTGTCAAACTTACATCCTGCACCTTTAAAGGGATAGTTCACCTAAAGATGAAAATTTTCTCATCATTTACTCTTGCTTCACTTGTTCCAGACTTGTTTATGTATCTCCTGTTGAACATGAAAGTATATATTTTGAAGAAAGCTGGAAACATCGATTTAAATAGTCTGCTGAGGATGTCAATGATTACAGGTTTTTAAGTAACACATAAAGGTTTTGAACCACTTGAGGGAGAGTAAATAGTTGTAAATATTCACATTTGGGTGAACTATCTTTTTAACTAATGGAACCTCATTGTTAAGTGTAACCCATGTTTCACTTGCACCAGCACAAATGGCTCCATTGTTAGTAAACATGCGCATTTAGTCCCAAAGGTTAAAGTCGACTCCACCTATCTATTTGTGCCTGTTTAGCTAGAGCATCTCTGCCTGGCAATGTCATTGTGAGCATGGCAGTGTCCACGATGGATTCCGTGCCCAGTGCCAGCAGACCATTATCACCATTAGACAAGGGCCTTGGTGTGCTGGTTTGTACTTGAGCGAGCTGGCTGGACTCCACGCAGAGGAAGATTCATTATAGATGGTCGCAGAGTGCTGAATGCAAGCCTGACCCCACTACCACCCCCACAGGGGTTTGTGCCCAGTGGACCATTATGATGTCCTTGGAGGCACCGGACCATGAATTTATGGGCTATGTTCTTCACTCTCTGTTTCCCAGTGTTCCATGTTGTTATTCGCTGCTATTTAGATGAAGCTAAAAAGTATCCGTTCCAAAAGACTTCAAACAGCAGCACTGAACTCATTAACTCTCCTGTCTGAAGACAAAAATGGCAGAGACAGGAATACCACGTCCTAAATATTTTTACAGGCTTTCCCCCCCCCCACGTCAACAGTAATTTGGAAGTCATTTTGACTTAATATGACACACTAAACAGTGTTGATTCTTATAAAGGTATGCGGCTACAATCACAGGCCATTTTATTAGGTACACACATTCAACTGCTTCACAACTCAACACATTCACACATGTTGACATGGTCAAGACAATTTGTTAAATTTCAAGTATTTAAATGGAAATGTGATTAAAAGGAATTGTTCACCCAAAATGAAAATTACTCTATTATTTACTCACTCTCAAAGCATCCTCTGTGTATATATGACATTGGCTATCTCATGCACATCCACAACTTTTTGATTTATTGGCTAATTTGTATGAATTTGTTTCCTATTTGTATCTCATTTCTACATTTTGGTATGATTTGCTCATCCCCCAATGACGGTTGGTTCATACACATTTTTACCACAAAAATTCCAGGATTTTTCCAGGAATTTTAAGTCAATTTTAATGACCTAATGTTTCATGTTAAATAATAAGAAAAACTATGCACGTTTAAATTTATTATAGCGTCTCATAAAACACGCAACAATCTCTTTAGCCTCAATTTATTTGTATATCTATGTAAAATAGATCATGCGTACACAGCACTAATGATGTGAGACCATGGGCCCTATCATACACCCGGCGCAATGCGGCGCAAGGCTTGGCGCAAGAGTCGTTTTGACGTTTTGCAGCATGCTGTTTAAATAGCAAATGCATTTGCGCTCATATGTGCGCCCATAGTCATTCTGGACAAAAAAGGAGGCGTGTTGAGGCGCATTGCTGGTGCGTTGCTATTTGGAGAAGCTGTAATAGACCAGAACAAAGCCGGTCTATAGTCCAGAGCAGAGTGTTAGTTGTGCGTCTCACTTACACATTGCTTAATACACACTGGATGTACAGCAATACTCAAATATATTTACAAATGAAAAAGAATTAAAGGATTACAATATTAAAAAAACATTATTTTCTAGCCTACATAAAACCATACTTTCATGTCTTCTTCATCTCAGAGGGCTTTTTTCAGTTTATTCATAACAATTTGCTTTTGTATAATGTTATTATTATTAGTAGTAGTATTTATTATTTGCAGTTTTATATTTGTGTTATTAAAAACAAGCTTAGATTTGTCCACCTGTCAGGTTTTAGACCATATGGGGCACAGCATGTGTATTTGGATATAACTCAGTTTTTTTAGCACACTTCGTTGTTATTGTTCATTTATACATTTGCTGGAAATTAGAACTGAATTTAGAAATAGTTGTGAAACAAATCTTTGCGCTTAACAAACTAAATTAATTATTTATAGGCTAATGGATGTCTGCATACAACAAGTTTCCCTATCTACGAGAGTGAAAGTGAAAGTACAGAATGAGGAGGTTTATCTCTCATCCTCATGCTGTAGATCAGGGCTATTCAATTAGTTTGTCACGGGGGCCGGTTCATGAAAAGCATCCCAAACGAAGGGCCGGAGAGGTACGACTTGCTATATAAGTGATAACAAAACTGCATATAAGAGCCCATACGCTGTATTTTTTCTCCTTAAGACACCTACGTTGGGTTTTTCTACATTAAAATGTGAATATGTTGTATTTTGAAACTACATAATATCAGTGCAGTGTATAGACTTTTTCTTTTTTACAAACATATTCAAATGTTGTATTTCAGAGCACAACAAAAGCAGTGCATTGCTGAAGTAAGCCTCTTCAACATTCAAACACATTCAGATGTTATTTTTCAAAATGCATTACAATCAGGGATGCAACAATTATAGATTTTGGTTGTAGGTATATATAGTCTGAAGGATAATCATGGGTTCACGGTTATCACGTCTAATGTAAATTAAAGCTTTATATGAGTTAAGTAGCTATTGTCATGACGGTAAGTGACCACCTGAGGGCGCTGTAGTTCAATAGGACTCAGAAGGAACTACAGCGTCCTAAAAAGACTACAACTCCATACTTACCACATACACTGATCTGCCATCACAGCTGTATCTGTTTTACCATTGATTATCTGGACTATATATTCTATCATTCCACCACTGTTGATCATCGCGTCGTTTGTCTTCCTTGTCTTTCTTGTCTCCAGTCCTAGTAAGTCTTGTATACCGAGTTTCTTGATCTTGTTCTTGTATTTTGCTATAGTCTAGTTCGTGTTAACCTGTCTTAGTTTCTTGTTATGTTTGTTTGTTTGTTACTTTGCTCTTTGATATTTTTGGATTTTTGTCACTGTTTTCTGCACGATATATCATTAAATTCTGCACTTGAATCCGCTATCTTTTGTTCTCGTTTTTGTTATTGTTTTGATCACGCTAAATGTGACAGCTATTTAGATTAACTGTTGCTGCCATCTGCGTTCATCCAAAAATAATCATTTTAATAATAAATGTATAACTTATCTTTTGTTTACATTGCACTGAAAGGCACACACAACTCTCATCGTGAGATGTTTTCTACTGCGTGCACCCGGAAAGACGCAAGCGCATTGCTTTGCTTATGTGCGCATATTGTCATATATTCTTACATTAGAAATAACAAACTTGCAAGCGGAAAGCATGTGATTTGGGAACGGCCGCTGCTTTAGTTAATCCGGTGTGCGTGCGTATTAGCCTCGGTGTACATACTTGGAACTTTAAACTAGCGCACAATTGGCAACTTGGCATAACTTGGTTTAGTTCCAGCAGTTTCATTTCATTCCGGGCAACAGAAATGCGATGTTGAGAAGCATTTACAATTAATTAACTGTGCCGAATTAAAGCGCAGCTAATAGTGAAATCGGCTAATCATTGCATGCCCTGCTCGCACCACTCGCTTATGGTGACTCGCGCTCGCTCTGCGCAGCTTCTGCAGCTCGTGCTGTATTGAACAGGCGTATGTTACTTCATAACTATAGCGGCCATTTTTCCACTTAACTAAATAAATTTTTTGTCTTGGTTGCACTATTTGGAGGGCCAGAACAAATTGCCTTGGGGGCTGGGTTCGGCGACACAACTGACTCTTAAAGAGAATGGGAGATGAGATTCTGATTGGTTTATTCTCAAAACACACCAATAACTCATTAAGAAAATAAGCTCAACCCTGTTAAACCATGCGCCATGGCGCAAAGCGGATTTTTCCGTCCTTAAAACAACAAAAGTGGATTCCGACACACCCTCATTGCTTTTGCGCCCTGCACTTTGCACTTTGCTCATGGATCATCAAAATAGAGTCTCATGTTTTTCACAGAGAAAAGAAAATAATTAAACAATTAACCTCCATTCCAGTATACAGATATTTATCTTAATAGTTTGTTAAACTAGTAATAGTAGGTAAAACGCATTCACAAGATCAAGCTTGGTGAATTCTTACCTGCAATATCCCATCAGGTGATTGCGTTAGACTAATAGAAGACATTTTAAAATAAGAAATGTAGAATATGGAGCAATCCCTCACTTTTCTTAATGTCTAATCATATTGTTTAATACTACCCCTTTTCGCAGCACCATATGACAGAATTTCCCAAGCACAAGATCTTGTTTGACTCAGCTTAAGTCGCTTTGGACAAAAACGTTTTCTAAATGACCAAATGTAAAAGTAATTTCCATGACTTCTCCAAAACCTTGTGGGTTTTTCTGTTTTTTCAAAACTTTTCCAGGCCTGGAAAATGCTATGTCAAAATTCCAGGTTTTCCATGACCAGATGAACCCTGTAGATTTTTATATAAAATGGTACAAATTAGCTACTAAACTGACTAAACATAAAATAGTTGTATTTGGTATTTAAGTCAGATGGTTGTCTTCACCTTTGCTCCTTCGTCTTCTCACCTTCTTCCATGGATGTTCCTTATGAGTCTTCGAGTCCTTCATACTGATCAAGGGAAGTGATTATACTTATCAGGAGTCTCATGTACGAAGACTTGCATTGAAATCATACTAAAACATTGCGTTCGTACAAAGCTGTAAATGTGCGTACGCAGTAAAAAATTCAGATGTATGAAACACTCCGGACACCGAATCACACATATATTCTCTTTGTACATCCTAATAATTGTGAAACTAAGCGCATGAGCACAAAACCCCTCCCTGCCCCCTCCCCCGTATGAATATGCTAATTACTATACTTTGGCAAAACCCAACGAAAAAGCAACGGCAAAAGCAAGCAAAAAGAGAAACTTTGAACAGAATGTGATTTAGAGGTGCTGCTTTCGGAGGTAGACCGGGGAAAATTATGTTATTTGCAAGTTTTTCCTGCAGAATTAATAACAAAAGAAAAAAAGAGAGTGGGAGAGTTTAGCTGATGCAGTTAACACAGTTGGGTCTGAACACTGCACTGAGTGGATTAAAAAAGAAATAGTGCGATGTAAAGGTGTAAAATTTTGTAGTGTCTTTAACAGCGTGAGTGGCGTAAACTCGGTTCGAATCCAGCATCTGATGAACTCATTCTTCTTTTTTCCCCCCGCTACATATCAGAGTTTGCCTATACTCTTCATCACGAGGAGGACAAGTAGGAATCATTAATAAGTCTGTGCATCTTATTTTATTTGCACATTTATTGAATGGAAATGTTTCTGAGTCACGTATGCAAATTCATCTTCAGATGGCGCCTTTATAGCAATGTGTGTGCAGTAGATTGCTCCGATTACATTGGGAAAACCGGCGACCGCTGCAAATTGCGCTTTAATGTTTGGTTGGTCAACTGCATGGTATAGAAACCTTATATAACTGCTAGACATGCGGATGAACCTTCTCATACAGCTGCCATTGCACGGCTCAAAGACACTTTGTATTGTGCAATTTAACATGACTGTGTCATGACTGTCAGTGACCACCTGAGGGCGCTGTAGTTCAATGGACACTTAGTGAAACTACAGCGCCCAAAAAGACTACGTTTTCATACATTCTTTCGTGCACACACCCGGTCTGTCATCTACACTGATTTCAACCACAGCTGTCTCCAATCTCCGTTGATGACCTGGACTATATATTCAACCATTCCACCTCTGTTTGTTACTGCGTCGTTTGTCTATCTTGTTAGCTCTGGTATGTTGTTCTTGATCTCGCTCTTGTATCTTGCTTAAGTCTAGTTCGTGTTTAATCTGTTTTAGTTTCTTGTTTTGTTGTTTGTATGTTATTTTGTTACTTTGCACTTTGGATTTTGTTCAATGTTACCGCACTATTAATATTAAATCTGCATTTGGATCCACACCCTTTTTGTTCCTGTTTTTGTTCTGTTTTTTTTATCACGCATAACGTGACAGACTGCCTCTAGGTGTCGCCAATAGAAATAGAACAGACACACAAGAAATGTGCGTACACCAGAGATGAAGTTGGAGTGGACCTGCGCACATTCCCACGTTCATTTCATTGTTAGTAAATCCAAACATGAGCGTGAAACCTGGCGTACGCAAAGTGAACGTTCCATTGTAACAGCAGCGCCCAGCAACAGCCCCGGATTCCGCCATTTTGGAGTGAAAGTGTTCGGCCGTCCATTGGATCTCATTACTGTCGCGATGGCAAGCAGCTGCTTTGTTTTTTATTCATTTATTCAAAAAGCGCATTAAAGCTGAGATACAACCTGAAATACGATAATACAACACGTATTATCACGAACATCAGCACTTTTAATAGTTTATTTTACAGACTTATAATATGCATGTTGTTCTATTAGGGCTCTATTTTGACGGTCCATGTGCAGAGCACAAAACGCAGGGCGCAAATGCTTTCAGGGCGTGTCAGGACGCGTTTTTGCTAATTTAAGGACGGGAAATCTGCCTTGCGCCGCGGCGCATGGTCTAAAAGGGTTGAGTTTATTTTCTTAATGAGTTATAGGTGTGTTTTGAGAATAAACCAATTAGAATCTCATCTCCCATTCCCTTTAAGAGTCAGCTGCATCGCGCCAAGAGCGCATTTGCTATTTACAGGACGCAAAGTAAGTCTAGAAAAAAAAGAGCATTTCACAAGCTAACAGTTAACAGTTTTTTAAAAAACTTAAACAGAGCATCTACTGCGTGAGAATGAGAGATAATAGATCACTTTCACTTTCGCTCTTGGATAGAGAAACCTTTACGCACAGACATCATTTAGTCTATAAATAAATACTTTTGTTTGTTAAGCGCAAATATTCGTTTCAAAACTATTTCCAAATTCAGTTCTAATTTCCAGCAAACGAATAAATGAATAATATTAGCAAAATGTGCTTAAAAACCTGAGTTATATCCTAAAACACATGCTGTGCCCCATATGGTCTAAAACCTGACAGGTGGGCAAATCTAAGCTTGTTTTTAATAAAACAAATATAAATATGGATATAATAAATAATACTGCTAATAATAATAACATTAAACAAAAGCAAATTGTTATGAATGAACTTAAAAAGCCTCCCGAGATGAAGACATAAAAGCAGAGGTTTTTCATATTTATGTAGGCTAGAAAATAATATGTTTTGTAATATTTTAATCCTTTATATTTATATTCTATATCTATTCTTATTATATACTATAGATATATCCTTAATATTTAAAATTTTTCATATGTAAAGATATTTGCCTACTGCTCTCTTGTGTGTATTAAGCAGTGTGTAAGCGAGGCGCAACTCTGTGCCGGAGTTTAGACCGGGTTAGTTTTGGTCTAATGAAAAATCTATTATAGTTTCTCAAAATAGCAACGCACCAGCGGTCCGCCTCAGAACGCCTTCCTTTTTAGACTAGAACGCCTATGGGCGCACAAATGAGCGCTAATGCATTTGCTATTTAAACAGCGTAGCGCAACGCCTCAAAACGACTCTTGCGCCAAGCTGAAACTACCAAAAGACTACTGCGCCACACTGCGCCGGGTGTATGATAGGGCCCTTAGAGTTTTCATTCCAAAATGGCCGCCGCGCCCTCTAGTGGCTGTTTCCCAAATTACACCAGAGTGTCGCCTCTTGGTCATTCTAAGCTCTTTGATGGTGACCTTGAGTGTCATGAAAGGCGCCTTTAAATAAAATCCATTATTATTAGTTATTACTGGAGAAATTCTGTGACTTTACGTTATGGATGGTGCACCGGGTCATCCCACCGTTAATAGCGAGACCACTCAATGTATGATGCTCAGCGAGTAAATAAATATAATAAATAATACAAAGGCCTATGCTCAAAGACATAATGTAATGCTGTACAGTAACATGTCATTTGTTTGCTTCCGTTGTCTCCATTTTGATCATGTCTTGATGATGTGATGGTGCTTCATCTGAATGATTCTGATTTGACTTTCATCTTCCTGCTGATCTGGGTGGATGTTTGATTCAGGGGACGTTCTGGGGGCGAAGTTAGCAAGCTGTGCTGCAAGGCTATTGGCCTGACAATGGAAACCTGACATGATTTGGGCCTCACTACTCAAGCTCCCAGCCTATTGCCCCGGCCCAGTAAAAACCCTGGCTTAGCCACTTCCAGGCTGGTTTCCAGCCATTTCCAGCCTGGTCTTAGCTGGTCAGGCTGGGAGATGACCAGCTAAAACCAGCTTGACCAGCCTAGCCAAGCTGGGAGTCCAGCCAAAACCAGCTATATCCAGCTTAAACCAGGCTGGTCAAGCTGGTTTTAGCTGAATTCGGCTGGTAATTTTCCAGCCTGACCAGCTAAGACCAGGCTGGAAATGGCTGGAAACCAGCCTGGAAATGGCCAAAACTCCTCTAAAACCAGACTGGTCAACCAGCTAAAACCAGCCAACCAGCCTAGGCTGGTTTAAGCTGGACTTTTCAGCAGGGTTACAATGGTATTATACTCTCTGCATCGGGATTTATAGGTTCGAAGACCAACAGATGGCATGAGTCTGCAATAATAAAACTGACCCATCCAAAAGGTTAGAGGACAAGGCTGGTGGCTATTGACCCCAACCAAAGAGGTCACAAGCGGTCACTGGCTGCTAAAGTGGAAGTACCTAAACATACGACAACTCAGCAATTGCTTTTGTCTCCGTTTGCTTTTTCACCGCTTTATCCCTTTATCCCAAACAGGTTTTGGAGGCAAAGCACAACCAGTCGAACATTCTGTAAGGGAGGTACAGAAAAGGTAGCGCTCTGGACTGTATGGAAAGTATCAACATTTTTCACTCCCCACTGAAGCCTCGCAGACAGCAGGTGGAGTCTGGAGGCAGCGATGAGGTCATCGAGGCCAACAATTTTCACATGGGTTTGTTTTACAGAGTTTACCCCAGTCAGAGCTCCCTAGCGTTAGCTCCCACACACCAAACAGTTAGCTAAACCCTGTGAACTCTCCAAAAAAAATTGACCACAGAACACAATCACAGCCTAAGATTTCCCCAAATTTGTATTTATCCTACATCTATGATTGAACTCTATTGTTTGGGCTTTACTCTATCGTTCAGGAATGTTTTCATCAGCAAACCCTTGAGCCGATTCCACCCCTCCCATCGGCACTGAGCCGAATCATCCAGGAATGTCATATAGTATCTTTGCATCCTTAGGATCAGAAAAAAGTGTGTCATTTAGTACGACGGTGGACACCGGCGACAACATACTCGGTCGCAAAACAGCAATGAACCGACGCACAGGGTTACACAAGCGCCTGTAAGCTGACCACCCATTTGTGACCTAGATTTAAGCCTTACGTGAGAGAAATATCAACATGGGAAGGAAAAACTCATCCACACTGCTGACACAGACATTCATTTGTGTGCGACACCGCCCTCTGGTGTACAAAACTGATCACATACGTTTGCAAAGCAAGAAAAACGACTGAAAATATTTATTGTCAAATAAATTCAGCATTATTTTGGCTTACATTAAAAAAAATCAGTGTATTTACAAATGTTTTGTTTTTTGCTAATGGTATGAACTCACCTGCTGCATGATTCAAAACAGACAATACATATATATTTACATATAATAATTCAGTCCTTACATCAAAGGATTTTTAAGAAATGTATGTTTTTCGAGAACTGTCCCACAATTCGCATCTCCACTTGCTGTGCAGACGTGTCACTGATTCTGTTAAAAGGAACATAAGAAATTTGTTTATATTTTTTAATTACATTCATAACTAATACAATTATGTCGTATTTCTAACAGAAAGTGAGTCATGTTTGCTTTTCATGCATTATGCTATGTGGTTTCCAAAGTGTTGTAATACAGTCATGAAATAGTTAATAAGGTCTCTTTTTTCTTCTTTTTTTTATATTTCCTAAATGATGTTTAACAGAGCAAGGACATTTTCACAGTATGTCTGAAAATATATATTTTTTTGTTTTGGAGAAAGTCTTATTTGTTTTATTTTGGCTAGAATGTAAGCGGTTTTTATTTTTAAAACACCATTTTAGAGACAAAATTATTAGCCCCTTTAAGCTATATATTTTTTTCTCGATAGTCTACAGAACAAATCACTGTTATACAACAACTTGCCTAATTACCCTAACCTGCCTAGTTAACCTAATTAACCTGGTTAAGCCTTTGAATGTTACTTTAGGCTGTATAGAAGTATCTAGTCAAATATTATTTACTGTCATCATGGCAAAGATAAAATAAATCAGGTATTAGAAATGAGCTATTAAAACTATTATGTTTAGAAATGTTGAAAAAATCTTATCTCTCTAAGAAATTGGGGGGGAAAATAATCGGGGGGCTTAAAATTCACGGGGGCAAATAATTCTGACTTCAACTGTATATAACATCCAAGTTAATAATTGAATTTCACATATGTATATGTCACTTGCAGCATATAATTTGAAACATTGCAAAAATGCCACTTGTATATTTTCAAATATCTAAATATGTTCATTTATTTATTATATTCAATATATAGTTTAATCTAATATATTAGGGGTGTATTATTAGGGGTGTTTTCACATGAAGATTAATCCAAAATCCTCACATTATTTAAATCACATGTATGAAGCGTTAAAGCTTTCCTGTAGGTTATTCAGGATGGGGTGGGTTTCATTCATGTTTTCTCTTACTACTTGTTTGGCCTGCATCAATGCATTCAGTGTAAGCTGCACGATTAATCCTTAAAAGTTTGGGATCTCAACACCCATGCAATATAAATTATAAATGATGGTGATTTGGATATGTTTATTGATCATTTGAATCGCTGTATTTAAATCTGAAAGAGAGTCTTTAGTCATTGAGTTAGTTATGAAGTTAAAAACACAGTTGAACCTTAATAACAAAGTCAATAACACAGAAGCACTGGAATAACAGTTTATATTTTAGATAAAACCACTGATGTTTATATTAAAGATTAAAATCACTGTCATATGCTTAAAAGTGAAATTTGTAGGCAGCAATTACATTATTTGACCAAATGGTGGCGACAACCAGCTATAAAAAATGTGCCACCGAATAATTTTTTTTTAAAATGATTCATTTAGCAATGAAGCTTTATGAGTGAATAACTGAATCATTTATTGAAAATGCGACTAAAAATAAATATTTTTAGGTTTTATGCATTTAGCATTATTAGCAACAGTAGTAGTACCAGTGAAATTTTCAAAGTATTAAATATGTTACTATTTATTTTTTATTCAGCTGATTATTTCTTCATTTTATTTTTAATGAAATTACAGGTTCTAAGTTTTGTTTGTTGAAACCAAAAGTGTCTAGCAGTATTGCTTTTGTAAGAAATGGAAAACAAATAACATTTGTCTCCTCACTTTTTGGCTGAAAAAAATGGCCCAATCCGTGACTAAAAAGCACTAAAGTGATCCGAACCGTAGGTTTTGTGATCCGTCACACCCCTAATATGTACAGTTGAGGTCAGAATTATTAGCCCCTCTGAATTATTAGCCCCCGTTTATTTTTTTCCATTTAACGGAGGGCAGATTTTTTCAACACATTTCTAAACATTTTAGTTTTAATAACTCATCTCTTATAACTGATTGATTTTATCTTTGCCATGATGACAATAAATAATATTTGACTAGATATTTTTCAAGACACTTCTTACAGCTTAAAGTGACCTTTAAAGGCTTAACTAGGTTAATTAAGCTGACTAGGTCAGGGTAATTAGGCAAGTTATTGCATAACTATGGTTTGTTCTGTAGATTATTGAAAAAACATATAGCTTAAAGGGGCTAATAATTTTGACCTTAAAATGGTTTTAATTTTTTTTTTTAAACTGCTCTTATTCTAGCCAAAATAAAACAAATAAGACTTACCGTGAAAATGTCCTTGCTCTGTTAAACATAATTTGGGCAATTTTTAAAAATTAATAATAATAAAATAAAAGGGGGGATAATAATTCTGACTTCAACTGTATATATATATATATATATATATATATATATATATATATATATATATATATATATATATATATATATATATATATATATATATAAAGGTTTCCATATGTGTTACTAGGGGTTGATTTGTAAACTTGAGGACATTTATTTTCATTTGTGAATTGCAGTAAGTATATAGAGCTCAGCTTACACCACGAATCATGTGATTGTAAAAACCTACCATCCCCTGACACCTGAGTTTTTTCCAAAGTCTTCCTTTCTTCTCGTCTCCATCTAAAGAATAAGAAGTCAAAATAAACCACAAGATATTTCCTGGAAAAACTGACAGCCACAACCTGTATATCAGTGATTTTCATCTCTTTTATCGCAATACGTCCACACCCGATTCCTTTCTTAAGTGTATATGCAGGTTTGGAACTGGTAGTACCACTATTACTTATGCCTGAGGTTTACATTTGTCATTTGAATTACTAAATCATTACTTTTAAATGAGTTATTAAAACGAATTGTTCTATATGTAATGGTTTATATACCATCTTTCTTTTCCAACACAATGTTTATAACTCCATGAACCATAAAATCTCACTATTTTCCTTTAGGCTAGCTAAAGGTGTGGCAAACCACAGTAACCTTTACCTTTTATCGTCAATCTACCAAACAAGACAACTGCCAGAATCACAGTCAGAAAAATGACAGCAGGAAGTAAGATCATCTCAATGTCCTCAGAGTGATCACTGTCCGGGTCATGGCACCAGTTTGCTGTGTGATTAAACAAAAAAGTGCACATCCTTAATAGAGCTTATAGTCTTAGTGAAATTAAAGAGAAACATACCAAGTGATACTGTTATATTAGCTTTTTTTTTTTTGCAGTAAATTCTTACATTGCTACATTTTCACTGCTTTAACTCTACACAGAATGAGGTACTTTTTATTACTGCATGAAGTTCTGTATTTTTTTCAACGCATGTTATTATGGCCACAACTTTTTAATAAAGTTAAGATCATTTTTTGGTTTGTTAAAAAAAAAGCATGTAGCATTCAGTGTTTCAAACCTTTAGCTTTCCTGCACTTTGTACTTTGTACCATTTTAAGTGATGCTATATTTACAACCCCAAATAAGAAAAACAATTGGAACAGTGTGAGAAATGCAAATAAAAAAGAAAGCAGTGTTTTCCAAATCAACTTTGACTTGTATTTCGTTGCAGGCAATATGAACACAAAATATCTCATGTTTTATCTGGTCAACTTCATTTAATTTGCAAATATACATCCTTTCCTGTCATTCAAACCTGCGACACATTCCAAAAAAAGTTGGGACAGGATTAGTTTAGGGCTAGTAATCAGGTAAATTAGTTAAATGATGTTAAATAATGATGTGATTTGAAACAGGTGATTATAATCATGATTTGGTACAAAAGCAGCATCCAAGGAAGGTCTAATCCTTTAGGAGCAAAGATGGGCTGAGGATCGCCAGTTTACCAACAAATACGTGAGAAAATGATTGAAATGTTTAAAAACTGTTGTTCCTCAAAGAAAGACAGAAAGACATTTGGATATTTCACCTGCAACAGTGCATAACATGATAAAAGATTCAAAGAATCTGGGGGAATTACAATGCTTATTGCGTAAAGGACAAAGGTGCAAGCCTAAGCTAAACAACATTGATCTCCAATGCCTCAGGAGACACTCCATCAAGAATCGTCATTCATCTATAAGCGATATCACTATGAGCTTAGGACTACTTTGCCAAATCTTTGTCAAGTACACAATATGTAGCTACTTGGCAAAGGTAACTTGCAAGTTTAAAGAGATTTTGGAAGGACGCCGATTTCAACAAACCACATTCTGCACACCTTACAAACACAGGTACTTGACTGGCATGTCTGCAGTCCTGACTTGTCTCCAACAGAGAATCTGTGCTGCGTTTTGAAGTGCAAAATGTGACAGCTAAGACCCTGTACTGTTGCCCGCCTTTAGGACTTGTTTGCAGGAAGAATGAGACAAAATTACACCTGAAACACTTGATCACTTGGTGTCATCAGTCCCTAAATGTCTTTTATGTGTTGTGAAATATCATGCCAACATCATAGAGTGGTAAATGCTTTACTGTTTCAACTTTTTTGAAACGTGTTTCAAGAACCAAAATTGGAAAACGTGTTTTTTTGAGGGGGAAAAAATAAAGAATAGATATCATGAAGAACACACTAAATATTGCTGTTGTATTATCATGAATGAAATACAAGTCAAAATAAATTTAGAAACCACTTTTTTCTTTTTTATTCATGTTTTCCATACTTTCTTATTTCTGTAACTCGTGTTGGTCTTTAGATGTAAACTTTACAGTTCTCACCCCAGGCAGTCTCGTGGGTTCTTTGGCTTAGTTGCAAGGAGGACACACGGAGCTCAATCGGCAGGTATTAACCCTTGATATATTAAACATCATAGGTCAGCCATAACAGATAAACTCGTGCGGTTTCTCTCTGTCTCCGTCTCCTCCGCGATCTCACTCACGGGTCTCTGATCCCGCGATACTATTCCCGAACTTATTTAAAGGTACAGAACATTAGTTTCACTTTAAATATCACTCCCTACATTTCCATACTGCCCTAAAACTTTCTGATTTGGGCTTGTAAATATACAAAAAAAAATGTCCAAAAACTGTTACTTTTACAGTTACACTACGTTTTCATTAACATAGCACTTAGCTGTTTTTAAAATAGTGTAGCCTTTTAGCAAAAAGCTGAAACACTGCAAATCATTCATT
Source organism: Danio rerio (assembly GCF_052040795.2). Taxonomy (NCBI): domain Eukaryota; kingdom Metazoa; phylum Chordata; class Actinopteri; order Cypriniformes; family Danionidae; genus Danio; species Danio rerio. The sequence continues at coordinate 31,877,603 of NC_141045.1, read as the reverse complement.
CATTCATTTTCTTTTCGGCTTAGTCCCTTTATTAACCTGGCTTTGCCACTGCAAAATGAACTGCCAACTCATCCAGCATATGTTTTACGCAGCCCATGCCCTTCCAGCCACAACCCAAGACTGGGAAACATCCATAAACTCTTGCATTCACACATATGCTACAGCCAATTTAGTTTACACAATTCACCAATATCGCATATGTTTGGACTGTGGTGGAAACCGGAGCACCTAAAGAAAATTCAAAACACTACAAATCACTAGATCAAATGTTTCACCATTTTAGCAACGTTTGTCTGGATACTTTTTGTTTCAGTCAGATTGAAATAGCTGTGATTGTTTACACTCCTTGAGCTCACAGTGCAAAAAAAATGTGAAACAGACATCCAGTCCCTAATCATGACAACTTGGAAAAGCAATCATTTCTGACACTGTTTTGATCATCAACAGCAGTATTTCAGTGTGCAATATGCCATTTAGCAATCTCTGTCACTGCACATGCTCAAAATTTCCAATCAAGTTAAGTCTCGATCAGATTTGAAAAGGTCAAAGGTGCAGTAGGTGATTGTCTTCAGAAACATTTTTTGTTGTGCTGGTTGAAAGTCTTACAGTAAATGATCTAAATGTGTTTATATGTATTTTTATATTCTGGGTAAAGCATAAAACTAAAAAATGTTCATCCAATTAAATAGAGTCGGACCGAGATCTCCCATTATTCCGATAAGCAGGTCAGACTGTCTGTCAGCATATGTAAATTCGGACTTCTGCGCATCTGTTCACGCAGATCCACCATTAGCCCGTGCCCGTCTGCATCACAAACGCATGCGCGCAACCGAGCTGCAGGTCGCTCGCCGATGCCGAGTCGGAGCCAGAGGCGCCGAAGGACAGACGAGCTCGGGCCGATTACTGTAAAGCCAGGCGCGAGTATAATTTACCCTTAAAGTGGCCGCGCGGTTACAAGACGGACCGGGAGAAATCAAAAGCTGAATTGAAACTTTTAAAAACCTGAATCAATATTGGAGTTACTTTAGCACGCTGGAGGAAGGACGACACCATGGCTGAAGTATTACTGTTAGACAGGTAAAGTTGTTTTAAAACTTAGTCAGGCTAAGCTTATGTTAGAGTGTGTTGTTTTATGAATGACTTGTATGAACAAACGTGTTGTTCAGCCACTGAAATCTCCCAGTGAAAGATTGATGTGATTATTCTCAGTTTCATAAGGTTCTTTGACAGCATCTATAATGTAGATTTATATTTAGTTTAACAACAAAACATCAGTAAATAGCGCTATTCCGCCTAACCTGCTTTATTGAGCTGAAGCTGCTTTTATATTCACATTGGGTCATTTTTGAACAATGACAGCCTTCCTATACTGTTTACCATGCTACTCTGAATATTCGCTCTGAAATAGCATGTAAGTGTGGCAAAGTAATAAATGTAATTCCTGCATGGCGCTGGCACTAACTAACTGGCCAATGACCTGAACTAGTGGGTTGTCTGTCTGCTGTTGTGACGCGGTGCTCGCGATTTCAGGGGGTGTGACTTTGAATCACAGTCCCTCCCTGCCGTCCAAAGATAATATGATAAGCGGTTAGCATTTTGGCAGATCACCTACTGCACCTTTAAATCAACATCTACTGTCCAAAATTGAACCAGATTTGGCCAATTTATTCCGATTATTGCACTCCACTATATTTTTTTTGGATTGGACTATGTCCAATTACAAGCAGATTGCTTGGGTTCATGTTGTTTTATATCCCCAGTATAGCTGATTTAGAAGCTGCTGCAGCTACATGACAATTTTATCAAATATTAGCTTGACTGCAGTTCAACTACTGTATCTCACTGTCTCTGATGAATGAGATCATTAATGCCTGGTTTGTGTGGTGACAGTACATTAAGCAGGACATGCAAATGCCCTCCTACCATTCATTGACCTTGAATAGCAACTTATTCTGGCCACTTAATCTATGAAAAATATTTATGTGGAAGCTGAACAGCATCACTGTGTTCACAGCAGTTTATGCTGTCATTATTGATCTTACAGATATTCTAATAGTCCTATATCTTTCAATTCTACATGTTTTAATTCTTTAAAGAGTCTAGCTTTAATTCTGTGCACTCACAATAACAACAAAACATTGCATTTAGCAAAATAATTAAACGGGAAACTCGCAGCTGGCTGCCCATGAGCCATTGCATGCCATCTGGATACATAGGAGTTCAAGACCATCCACCGAGGGGAAACCAGTGCTCCTGCCAGGCATCGCGAGTGAGGGTCAGCTGAATGAGGGTCAAGCAGTAGTGTGTTTTGGGACTGGACTCAACTATTTTTTTATTTTATTTCTTTTCGTAGCCAGCAGGGCAGCCATGGCCTAATGGTTTAAGTTGGACTTGTGATCCACAAGGTTGCAGGTTTGAGTCCCGGCACCAATTGTAGGTAGGTAGGCAGGCTTGGGTACTGAAGCCCTATTATAACCGTTACCTGTGTAACCAATACGCAACAGACCAAATCAGCATATAAAATTCGGTGCCTAATTTCAGTGTCACTGCTGCTGCAACAAGGACGTAAGCAGCATCAAGGGGTGCATCAAAGGCACAGATAGATGTGTGTTGTATCACACTATCTCTAAACATTTAATTCTAAACAACTTTGAGGAATATGACACTGTCATTGATGGAGAGGCGAGGGTGGCTGACCGCCAACTAAGGAGTGGGGTGCACTTTCATTCGTTTTTGAGCGGCATTCAAGAGAAAAAAAAGGAGCATTGTGTGTTATAGCACACACAGTTAGGTGCATACATATTTGGACATTGATACAATTTTAGCAGTTTTGGCTCTATACACCAACATAATATATTTGAAATGAAACACTGAAAATGTGCCTCCCACTTTTTATGGTTCCAAAAGTAATTGGACAATTGGCTTCTAAGCTGTTCCATGGCTAAATGTGTGTTATTCCCTCATTATCCCAATTATAATGAGCAGATAAAAGGTCCAGAGTTCATTTTAAGTGTGCTATTTGCATTTGGAATCTGTTACTATCAACTCTCAAGATGAGATCCAAAGAGCTGTCACTATCAGTCAAGCAACCAATCATTAGGCTGAAAAAAAACATCAAAGAGACTGCAAAAAGTAGGCGTGGCCAAAACAACGGTTTCGAACATTCTTGAAAAGAAAAAATGCACCAGTGAGCTCAACAACACTAAATGACCTGGATGACCACAGAAACAACTGTGCTGGACGACAAAAGAATTCTTTCCCTGGTGAAGAAAACACCCTTCACAACAGTTGGACAGATCAAAAACACTCTCCAGTAGGTAGGTGTATATGTGTCAGAGTCAACAATCAAGAGAGGACTACACCAGAGTGGATATAAAGGGTTCACCACAAGATGTAAACCATTGGTGAGCCTCAAAAACAAGATTAATGCCAAATAAGTGTTGTAAAAAAGCCTTCAAAGTTCTGGAACAGCATTCTATGGACAGATGAGATCAAGATCAACCAGAGTGATGGGAAGAGAAGAGTATGGAGAAGGATCATGATTCCTTGCAGTAAAGCATGGTGGTAGTAGTGACATGGTATGGGCATGTATGGCTGTCAGTGGAACTGGTTCTTTTGTATTTATTGATGATGTTACTGTTTACAAAAAGCAGCAGGATGAATTCTGAAGTGTTTCAGGCAATATTTCCAGCTTAAGCCAAGTGCTTTAGAACTCATTGGTCCGCACTACAGTGCAGATGAAGAATGACCCAATGCATATTGCAAAAGCAACCAAAGAGTTTTTGAAGGAAAAGAAGATAAATGTTATGTAATGGCCAAGTCAATCACCTGATCTGAATCTGATTGAGCACGCATTTCACTTGCTGAAGACAAAGCTAAATAGAAAATGCTCAAGAATAAGCAGGAACTGAAGACAGTCACAGCAGAAATCGAGACTCATCAGACCAGGCAATGTTTTTTTAACCTTCTATGGTCCAATTTTTGGTGTAGTTTGTTTAGTCTGTGCAAATTGTAGCCTCAGTTTCCTGTTCTTAGCTGACAGGAGTGGCTCCCAGTGTGGTCATCTGCTGCTGTAGCCAATCGCCTCAAGGTTGGACGTGTTGTGCACTCAGAGATGCTCTTCTGCATACCTCGGTTGTAACGAGTGGTAATTGAGTTACTGTTGCCTTTCTCAAACCAGTCTGGCCATTCTCCTCTGACCTCTGGTATCAGTATCAATATTTTCTCTTTTTCAGACCATTCTCTGTAAACCCTAGAGATGGTTTTGCGTATAAATCCCAGTAGATCAGCAGTTTCTGAAATACACAGACCAGCCTGTCTGGCACCAACAACCATGCCACGTTCAAAGTCATTTAAATCACCTTACTTCCCCATTCTGATGATCAGTTTGAACTGCAGCAGATCATCTTGACCATGTCTACATGCCTAAATGCATTAAGTTGCTGCCACCTGATTGGCTGATTAGAAATTTGAGTTAACAAGCAGTTGGACAGATGTACCTAATAAAGTGACCGGTGAATGTAAATGAACTGAATAAGCTAAATTGCTTACAATGCATAAGTGTGTGTGTGTATGTGAATGAGAGAGTGTATGGATGTTTCCAAGTGCTAGGCTGCAGCTGGAAGGGCATCCGTCGCATAAAACAGATGCCAGAGTAATTGGTGGTTCCTTAAGCTCTGGCAACCCCTGATAATCAGGGACTAAGCCGAAGGACAGTGAGTGAATGGTTTAGTAATAAAGATTTAATTATTCGACTAAAGACAACATTTTTTAGCCCTAACAATTGCTATATTGTGCCTACAATGTAGTTACCAAATTGTATAGCTTGTGATGTACTGTAGTTACATCTGTAGCAACAGTAGCTGTTTATAGTTCATAGTTAAGCTTAAAATTATAAGTAGCTTTAACTTGTAGCCTCCACAAAACACCACTATATACTTACGACACTGCAAGTCGCATTGAAGTACAGGGACTGAAAAGAGTACATCCACCCTCTGGACCTTTTAAGAAAACATGAAAATTGACAATGAAATAAATCCAACACGATTTATCAAGCAATGTTATTGTCACACTCCTTTGTTGCCTTACCTGGATGCAAACACACACTTTGCACGCACTTTCAGACAAGTTGAAAACTGTGGGCTTCGTTTTGTCCTAGAAAACAAATAAGTGCTGCCGTGACATCAAACAAGCTTAAACAAGACTGCCCTTGAGTTTTCCTTAGAACAGACCCTTTTCTATGCAGTGTCAGCAGGTACAAAGCAGGTGAAAAGTTTTTACTTTGACAAGGGAATTGCTATCAGCGAATGCCTTAAGGCATGCTTTAAAAAGATGAATAAGACAGCACAGAGAAACAAAATAATAGGAATAAAAAACATCTGTATGACATCATGTACATTTGCTTTGAAGCTTTCATAACACCAACATGTTGGTAATCCTGCTCAAGGCTCCTTACCACAGAAAGAGTTTTCAAGTTGCTTCCTTCAATTGATTTGCATTGAGAAGGTTTCATCTCACAGATGGAAACGGAGAAGTTGGCTTTCACCCACGCTGATATCTCTGCCCATTGCTGACCATCTTTAAATGCCATCTTTGCTGTCCAGACTTGTCAAATAAAAGGATATTTAGCCTTCATACATCACGTAACGCAAACAAACTGCTGGTTAAAGCTGTATTGTTACTTACTTACCTGAGAAATTCCCTTCGGAAAAAGGACATCTAATCCATGTTCCCACTTCAGTAGTAAACTACAAAAAAGGCTTACATTACAATCCAACACAAAAGTTTATTTTCTGTCACAGAAATATAATTATTCTTAATTTATTTATCAATAATTCACAATTATTCATAATTTATATGAAAGAAAATAACATTTAAAATCATTTTGTTTCTTGTCTAAACAACTCCAAAATTTCCAACCTCTAACAAACACAGTCACATATTGAAAAACTAATGCAGGTAACATAAAATCAGAACCGTTGCCTGTCCAATCTTGAATTCTTTGCTTGCTTTCTAAGTTAGTTATTTTTTTAATGCATGTTGGTGAACTGAACAGCCAATCAGAGTCTCCCGCAGGCGGTGGCGTATCAGATGCAACCAAATCTACCAAAAAACCTCCAACTGGGACTGACTAGTGCTGTCAATGTTTTCCATAACGATAAATTTTCATTTACAGATGAAAGTAAATATGCCGTAAAAACATCCCACCTTCGTGCAAAGTGCAGGGTGTGGATCCACAGAGGAGAATACCACCTGAGGTAAAAACAGATAATTATGAAAGACTTCCTACAATCATCAGGTATGACTTCAGGTGTGATAAAAAAGGAACAAAGGATTAAATAACAGATAACGTACTTTTTGTCCATCTGAATGAAATGCCTCTCCAATGTCTCGGCAGCTTTTGCTTCCATCGGCATGACACAGAGACACTAGCACTTTGACAGGACACAGCGGCTCCCATATCAACTCACCCTTACGGAGGTCATAGGTTATGCCTGACCACAGCTCTTCGAAATCTGTTTAGAAATTATATATTGGCAATTACAAAAAATCAAAACCATATTCAAAGTGATTTAAAGGAACATAAACAACACATGCTCACTCTGAAAATGTATATATGTTTCTGGAGATCACATATTATGTAGCCAGAAGTACGTATGGCGGCACTTCATTTTTAAAATGAACACTACGGGTTGGTATGATGCTGTTTCTTTTCACGCTTACATCAGTATGGACGGCTTTCCAACTATTACCAGTTTGTCCAGTAAGCTTGCTATGTACTTCGGTGGACGTGAGACACAAAAAGTAGACGAAGTTTGAGTCCGGAACGGTTCCAGAAAGCAGGTAAGAAAAAAACATAATCCAAAAAATAAAATAAACAAGTAAATAACAGGGCTGTCGCCTCACTGCAAGAAGGTCACTGGTTCGAGACTCGGCTGGGTCAGTTGGCGTTTCTGTGTGGAGTTTGCATGTTCTCCTCACATTCGCGTGGGTTTCCTTAGGGTGCTCCGGTTTCCCCCACAGTCCAAAGACATGTAGTACAGGTGAATTGGGTAGGCTAAATTGTCCGTAGTGCGTGAATGAGTGTGTATTGATGTTTCCCAGTGATGGGTTGCAGCTGGAAGGGCATCTGATGCGGAAAAACGTGCTTTATAAGTACGCAGTTCATTCCGCTGTGGCGACCCCGGATTAATAAAGGGACCAAGCCAAAAAGAAAATGAACGAATGAATGAATAACAGGGTGAGAATGTGGGAAATGTGGGAATAGTGGGTTTATGCGAGAACAGCAGGCGTGAATAGCACTCACGAAAAAAAATTTGAGATCTTAAAAAGCGTACACAACGGCCTGTGGTGGATTCACAAAAACAAAAACTGAAAAAAAAATTGTAGCTCCTGGGACATATTTGGCGTTTTCCAGAAATGTATATTGAGGTACGTTTTCAGAATGAGTCTGGGATGGATATACAGATTAATCATCTAAAGGTCAACATTTCAAGTTTCTGGAGACCACGAAATCATACCTGCCAACATTCCGATCATAAAATCCGGTTATTTTATCCGGTGGTGCACACAAAGTGAAGAGTGGGGGTGGGGCGAGGTGGTAGGTGTTTGCGCTTGACCGTGCGCACAAAGTGAAGAGCGGGGAGAAGGTGACCACGCAGCAAGGAGCGGGTATGGAGCTAGCCGAACTGTACCAAAAAGCTGAGGAGCAGGTTGGGCGGGGGGTTGGGGGATGAAGGGATTCCGGGAGTTTTCCGGGAGGCAGAACAATAGGGGAGAAGGGCGGTAGATGGGTCTATAGAAGAAGTTTCCTGGGGAAACCGGGACTGTTGGCAGGTGTGCACGAAATACGTCTCAGGATGTACGTAATTTTACAGTTTTTGTTTTCGCAAATCCATGAGAGTGCGATATGTGCGTTTTTTTGTATCTCGAACGTCTCTCGAGAGTGCCGTTCACGCCGGCGCTGTTCTCGCGTAAATCCCCCAAGAGGCCGCTGTCGAACAAGACAGTCTGTTTGACTGACTGAATGATTGACTGGCCAACCGGCCAATCGACTGACCCACCCTCCTACTTACTTCCCTTAACCCAACCAACAATTTACAAAAGCCTTTCAGAAAAAGAAAAGCCTTAGTCTGATTTTTACAACGTTTTCGGATTTTACCACATTCTCACCCTGTTATTCACTTGGGAACTTTATTTTTTTAAATCTGTTGTCTCACCTAATTTCTGAAACCGCTCTTCCCCGGGACTCGAACCTGTTCGTCGTCATCATCGTGTTCAGCTCCTCTCAGCGTCTCAAGTCCGCCGATATACACGACGAACTGGTTGTGGTGGGAAAGCCCTCCACACGGAGGTAAGCAGTCAGCCGGTGAGCGCGAAGAGGAACGGCGTCATACTGCCTAGCATTCGCTTAAAAAAACAAATGCAGCAATACGTACCTTCGGCTACATGATTTGCAGTCTCCAGACACGTCCACGGGACTACGTTTTCAGGAGTCTGGGTTGTTTAAAGTCACCAAAACAATCCTTTCTGTACTTATTTAATCATCTTTTTCATTTTTTTAAAAGTGTTTCCCCCTCACAAGTAAATGTTTAGTTCACAAAAAAGCAAAATACAGTTATTAATTAATAGACAAATCTCAAGAACATAAATGAAGATATTTTAGATTAAATCTGAGAGCTCTTTCTTCCATTTACAGCAATGGTCTTAAGATGTTCAGACAAGGAACTGAAAACATTGACTGCACTAACAATGTGATTATTTCCAATAATCAGTGTAAGGGTTTGATCGCAATATAACATGGTAGGAGCAAATCTCTTTATCCCGTTTGCATGCAATTTCCATTATTCATATTATTGCCTCAGAATTTTCTTACCGCTATAATTCACATGGCTCACTGCACAGCACAAATGATAGACTTGTAGGTGACAAGAGAGTGGGTGTTACTGACCGCAGTTTTAATTTATGTCCATCTAATGCAAAGCACTTTGTATGGTTGCATTCCGTGCTTTTTAGAAATGCCACTTCAGCTGGGTTTGTCATTGCTGCCATCGCATATTTCTCACTGTGTGTGCATGACGAAATAGGCATGGCAGAGACTTGCATTTAACAGAACGGGGTATAAACAGAAGTATGCAGAGGGACTTTTCATTTTCAGTAACCTGGGTCAAGTGCTTCCGATGACCTGTATGTAGTTATAAAATCGGCGCGTTTAAGGGTTGTTTTCCTTGAAAATTAAAGATCCCCACTGCCTGATTGATATACAATATAACGGGGGTCTCAGAATATGCAAGAAGCACCGCATTAAATTACATTTTCCCCAGCTATGTCTTTATAAGAATATAAACATTTATTTTATCCCAGGATTTTCAATGGAGTTTCTGCACTCACCTGCTGATCCTGACAACACTAGCGGTTAATCGGCTTTTCATCATGTTTATGCTTGAACAACTAAATAAATTACTTTTACTACAGTACAACATTGATGCTGTAAAACAAGCTGTATGAAACTGAAAATATTCATATTAACCGTTCACCGGAAGTTTATTGGTATGGGAAGAAACACTAGCTCTGCATATACCCTAATCAGCGATTTAGAGAAAGAACTTGATGATCACCGAATGAGTCCACAAGAGTTTCCTGTTCATGCACCTGACCAGTGGAGTGAACCTCTTTGAAAGCACAAAGCACATTGATTAAGCTGTTTACATGCATGAACACTTTAATTCAAATCAGCGTATGCCACCTATGTTAATAACATTATGCTTACATGAGCTTAATTGTATTATTTAGATTGAATTTTTGCATTAGGTTGTTAAATGTATTAAATCTGAAATAGCTCACTCATCATTGTGCGTTGTACACTCGGGTAAGATTGGTCTGCTTTGTTCATTCATAGGCTCAAGCCCTGGCATATCTTTGTTTATAAAGCTATTCTATGTTTACTCCCCTCATATCTCTGAATTTACATTTGTAAAAACCCTGTCGCTAGCTATAGCCTTCAGGAAGTTTATTTATTGTCTGTACCAGTGGTGCGTACTGAAATGATAAAAAGGCTTTTAAATATGCAGCACCTTTTGCATGGAGTAACTTTCAAACAAAGTTGCAGTTTAAAGAGTTGGTTTCACTACATGCTTTAAAAAACGGTTTCAAATGAGTTTTCAACATTGGCCTGTAGACAGTGGTGGAAAGAGTACTGAAAATTCATACACAATTAAAAGTACCATTATTCGCCTAAAATGTAGTGCTAGTAGAGTAAAAGTATCTGTTGTAAATATTACTCAAAGTTTGAGTAAAAAGTAGCCCTTTCAAAAGTACTCAAGAGTAGTGAGTATTGCGCTTAAAAAAGCTGATGTAATCTGTGGATGTGTGTAAACGTAACATTCTGTAGTGCATTTAGTTATTGCTGGCCTGACTTTGAGTTCTCAACTCGGTTTTTATTTCCAAATAAAATGCAAAGTCCGTTGAGGTACAACGTCAATCTGACATCATATTGACGTCTTGTGCTTGCTGCGTGTTCAAGGCCATTTCTGTCATCATACAGTAAACAGTCGTTAACTTCCCATCAGTGACATGCATCTAAACAGTCTCTGGATCAATTTGTGTAAATATTTTGGACATCTTCTTGGACACTTTTAATGCTTCCAAATAGTTTGCTGCAATTATAATTCGTCCATGTGTTGAGGTAGTTCATTATGTGGCGATTTACATGATTGGACAGGACTGATTTTTCTAATCCTCAGGAAAAAAAATAGTGACAGCAGATTGAAGAAAAGCAGTGGAGTAAAAGAACAGATACTGCACTAAAAATGTACTCAAGTGAAAGAACACATTTCTAAAACCACTTGGTAAAATACAGTTTCTGAAAAAAACTACTCAATTACAGTAATTTGAGTATTTGTAATTAGTTACTTTACACCACTGCCTGTAGATGTTCTAAATAGTTAACTGTCATTGTATGTTTGTTTGTTTGCTTGTTAAACCCCATGTGAACTGGGGTCCATTCATCATACCTCGCTTAAATGATCTAAGATGATTTGGCTAATTTGGTTCTTCAAACAAGTTCGCGAATCAGATTAGAATGTCTGGATAAACTGATCTGAGATCGCTGCGTGTGTTGTGAAGGACAGATCTATCGATCCTCGAAATCATGATCAGCAATGCAACGATTGGCTGACGCCACAGCAGCGTAATGACATCATCTGATTAATATTCAATTATCCATGTGAGCAAAATTACATCAAATTAGCAGTAAACGGTTTGTTAAATATGACACGCAATAACCTTCCACATTTGTTGTGAGCTGCAGGCTTTACACTTTCATATGTCAAGAGTATTCATCATGCATTTCAATGCATATCAATGTATTTAGTTCAACATTTAGAAAAGATTTTCTTTATTATAATAGCCGTTTTTTTAATCGCTATGGAATATGGAATAACTGGATGTTTACAAAAGCATTTTGATATTGGTAAAGACGTCTGCAACTTTTGTTAAGCATAATCACTGGCATATTAACTGCCAAAACATGTTTATGACTGCATATGTATTATTTCTTTTTTTTTAAGTCACATATTGTGCATTTCTATTATCATATACAATTTGTAAAGCGATCTAAAAAGTTCATATCAATGTTTTTTCTTTGCACCACCAGGTGGCAGTTTTTGTACTTTCATTTCGGGGTGCAGATTGCTTAAGTTTTATTAATATGAATAACTTTATTTATTTTATTAATAACTATAACTTTATATATATAGTTAAAATTATTTACTATTTTCCCAAGTGTATAACTACTACTGTAAGAAAATATCAGATTCGGAACATACTTTCTCTATTATCTTTGCTTGAACTGAGCCGATCTAATCCTGTTTATATGAATTGAACCTGTTTCCGATCAGGTTTTAGCTAGCAGAACTGTTGCTATAACAACAACTCTCAGATCAGCTTTAAAGAACGGAACGATCCTGGATTGTGTCAAATCGTCAATATCCAAATCCAGCTACCTGAGTAATCCACGTACGAAGAACAGACCCCTGTATACTGCCTAATCTTGGCCTGGACACTCGTGTAGGGATGCAACGGTTAAAATTTTTGGCCGACGATTATAGTCTAAGAAATAACCTCAGTTTCATGGTTATCGCGATTATTTGCATTCGTTGATTTCAAAACCCCACTAGTTTAAAACTAAAATAGTTTTAAATTTGGTTTTGTAGTTCAGGCCTAAATGCATATTTGTTGCTGTTTTAAAAGTTCATTTGATTGACTATATAAAAATCTGTGGATATTATTGATGCACTTTTTGGGTGTTTTTGGTCATTATCGATGCATTGTCATTGTCTTGTCACGCTCACGCCTTGCGTTAACACGCTGCTTCTGCATGCAGTACGAAAGCTCTAATCTGTTAACATGGATGCCAAAAAAACCACCCGCTGCTCACACTTGCTATGTGAAACAGGCTTGAGTCTTTCAGCACTCTCTCTGAAAACACTTGATTAAACTCGACTTGCGGATCGACACTCGCCAGATGATCGCTCTCATCGGCGCCAATATTTGTAAGTGGGTTTGCAAACCCTTTGTACTTTCCATTGCTTCTTCCTCAAACTTCAGCCGTATGCAGTTCCCGCAGTCACAAAAGCCCCCTGCCATCTCAACTAGGTGTGCCTGAAAAGCGTAAAGGTGTTGCGTGCGCTTGCATGTCCCTTCATGGACATAACAAACTTGAACGAGCTTGCCTTAATTAATAGCCTCAGTCATAGTCAGTCCAGTGTGCGTGGTTATTGGTCTAGCTACTTTGTTTACTTGCTGCAGTTTTGTTCCATGCAAAAAAACGATGTTGAGAAGCCTTTACGATTAATTAACCGTGACAAATTAAATCGCGGTTAATAGTGAAACCGGTTAATCGTCGCATCCCTACACTCGTGTAAAAGAGATTTTTAATCCCAATGTTCTTTTCCTGGTAAAATGAAGGTTATAATATTAATAATAAATGTATTGCCAAAATCCCATTATAATAATATTAGGATGATTCATGTAAACATGCTCAACATCTAAACATTCCATGTGACTTCAATGGCTTAACTGTGATCATATGAATCTCCAAATAGATGCACCTTGTTCAGGGGTGCATTAATGCACAGTCTTATAGAGGATGCAGCCCAGGGACCCATCTCAGTGAGGGGCCTATTGTCTGCACAATATAATAATAATACACTTATTAAAAATGATAAATATTATGGGAGTCACAGTGGCGCAGTGGGTAACACGATTACCTCACAGCAAGATGGTCACTTGTTCGAGCCCCGGCTGGGTCAGTTGGCGTTTCAGTGTGGAGTTTGCATGTTCTCCTCATGTTCAAGTGGGTTTCCTCCGGGTGCTCCGGTTTCCCACAAAGTCTAAAGACATGCTCCATAGGTGAATTGTATAAGCTAAACTGGCCATAGTGTTTGTGTGGTTCCCAGTGTTGGGTTGCAGCTGGAAGGACATCCGCTGCATTAAAAATAAGCTGGATAAGTTGGTGGTTCATTCCGCTGTGGCGACCCCTGAATAATAAAAGGACTAAGACGAAAAAAAAATTAATGAATGAATGATATAAATATTATTTAAATGATTCTAGAAGTATGACAAGGCGGTGGCGCAGTTGGTAGTGCTGTCGCCTCACAGCAAGAAGGTCGCTGGGTCGCTGGTTCAGTTGGCATTTCTGTGTGGAGTTTGCATGTTCTCCCTGCCTTCGCGTGGGTTTCCTCTGGGTGCTCCGGTTTCCCCCACAGTCCCAAGACATGCGGTACAGGTGAATTGGGTAGGCTGAATTGTCCATACTGTATGAGTGTGTGTGGGAATGTGTGTTTGGATGTGGGTTGTGGCTGGAAAGGCATCTGCTGCGTAAAAACTTGCTGGATAAGTTGGCGGTTCATTCCGCTGTGGCGACCCCGGATTAATAAAGGGACTAAGCCGACAAGAAAATAAATAAATTAATGTTTCTAGAAGTATGCTGATAAATGTTTCAAAATCCGTATGGCATTTTTGAAGCAACGTCAAAACAAATGTCTTCAACCGTTCCTGCAATGTACAAATCAGACCCTTAGCGCCAAAATAAACAGAAAAAGCTCTTGAAAACAGATCAGGCCATGATCTAACGTGTTTATAGCCTACTGTGACTGACAGATTGGTAGAAGAGCTGAGCCACAGATTCAGGTCATATGGCACTGTAAACCAGTGCTTTTGCTTTTTTAATTAACATCCTCTCATTAGCCCCTTTCACACATACAGACCTTTCCGGAAAATTACCGGCAATTTTCCGGAAAGGTTGTATGTGTGAACAGGCCCTTTTTGAAAATACCGGTAAATTCGTTCTGGCTATTTTCCGGAAAGAGAAGTTGTAACATTACCGGTAATTTGCCGGAAAGCTGCGCTGTGTGAATGCAGAAGGAAGATTGCCGGAATAAGCGCGTCCACGTCTAGAACGTGCTGACGTGAGACACCTGCTTTAGCCAATCAGAACAGTCAGACGCATTCACGTGCGCGCGGTTTATGAGAATAAAAGCCTTTGAATATTTTTTCCAGACACCTTTAGCTGCTAGATGTTAGTCAGATAATGTTTCTATGTTCCTTCTTAATGCTAACCGTGTAAATAATTATCGATAAAATGTTTATGATAATCCGTTGTTTGTTTACCTTCAAGCTTTGCGTGTGCCCGTGAGCGCCCATAGCGCCAGCACACACACATATCATGAACATCTCGACATGCGAAAGTGTTACCCTATGTTTTTATTAGAGTTTTACTCAATACTGATCCATCCGAAGAGTTTGTAATGTAGTCAAATGTTTACAAACACAAGCGCAGCCGTTTAGAGGTCATTTCTGGTTAATGATGTCAGAATTTACTGGCATTTTGCGATGGATGTGTGAATGCTCTTTTCCGGAAAAATTCCGTAACGTCCTCGCCTGTGTGAACAGCGTTTTTTTGAATTTACCGGTAAAGTAGTTCCGGAAATGTTCCGGATATTTACCGGTATCACTGTGTGAAAGGGGCTATTGACTCCAGAAGAGCTGTGTTTATCTGCAACTAAAATGCTAAATAAATAGTACAGAAACCGGAAAATGGACTTAGTAGACGTACTTTTTAATTTTAAAGCATTCAGCCAAAATGAAACCAACACCACATTAAGTACTCTCATTACAATCACAAAATGACTAGTGTTGAGCAATGATTAAAACATTTCATACAGATTAATTGCATGTTTTTTTTCTGCGACACGCTTGACTATAGGGTGGCACTAAGGTTAATATTATTAGGTTTTTATTATTGTTATTCTCAAAGATATGGTAAAACAACAATAATATTATTAGGCCTATGTAGGTCTGCTATTGGTTGAAATGCTAAATTTTGTATAGACTTGGAATGGTTGACCTAAACTGACTTTAAGGGCTCTATTTTAACAATCCATGCACAATGTCCAAAGCTCAGGGCGCAAAAGCATTAAGTCCGAATCCACTTTTGCTAATTTAAGGAAAAAAAAATCTGCATTGCGCATGGTCTAACAGGGTTGAGCTTGTTCTCTTAATGAGTTATAGGTGTGTTTTGAGAATAAACCAATCAGAGTCTCTTCTCCCATTCCCTTTAAGAGTCAGCTGCGTCTCACCATAGTGCATTTGCTATTTTTATGGCGGACTTTGTAAGTGGAAAAACTGAACACTTCACTAATAAGAAAACAGCTAAACAGAGCATCTACAGCACGAGGATGAGAGATAAGGCTCCTCATTTTTTACTTTCACTCTTACTTACGTCGATAGTGAAACGTGATATACGCATAGATATCCATTAGCCTATACATAATTAACTTTGTTTGTTAAGTGCAAATATTTGTAAGCATTTGCTAATTTCCAGCAAACAAATAAATGATCAATAATAACGAAGTGTGGTAAAAAAAAATGAGTTATATCCAAATACACATGCTCCATTTGGTCTAAAACCTGAGAGGTGGGCAAATCTAAGCTTGTTTTTAATAAAACAAATATAAATCTGCAAATAATAAATAATACAGCTACTAAGAATAACATTATACAAAAGCAAATTGTTATGAATAAACTGAAAAAGCCTCCCGAGATGAAAAAGCCATGGAGGAGGTGGTTTTTAAATTTATGTAAACTAGAAAATAATATGTTTTGTAATATTTTAATCCTTTATTTATTTATTTATTTATTTTTTGCATTTTTCTGTGAACTAAATATTTCAAGTCATTCTAGACCACAAATAAAGACATTACTGCATATTTAAAAGGACATGAAAGTAATTAAATGATCCCAAACTACTGATTTGATGGAATAATGAAAACCGCCATCATTATTAAACATAGATGTATAAGAATTGAGGTCTTGTAGTTCATCTAGCGTTCATTTGTTTTGAATATGGGGATTTTTACTCACTGTTTTTGAATGGACAAACTTGAACTCTTCGCGCATCCACTTTGGCAGGCCAACCCTGAAATAAAAGAATGATTTGTGTAACAGGTGTGCTGCATGTTCAGATCCTCTCCACAGAATAAAGCTTTCATACCTCAATGCACAAACAGGGTAATGCTTTGGAATAATGAAGTTGTACGCTTCTCTGTAGATGTTGTGGTTTTACCTGAAAGACAATGCAAAGCACAAAATTGTCAAATGAAACAATGGCAAAGACTTTGAAAAACTCGAGGGGAAGTGTGTTTTCAGTTCTTACTGTTTTGTGTGTCCCTTCCCCTGCACAGATGACATTGCGTTTATGGCAGAGCCTGAGATTATACTCTGTGTCCTCAGGAGCTCCAGTCACTGTCACCGAGAACAGTTTCTTGGCTTTATCTACAGTGTATGCCAGCTTCCCAGCTACAAACAAACACAAACTGTTCAAGTTTTTCACATCGTGTATCTGTCTATTACAGTTTTTCTCCGTCGCTTTGGTGCATTTCTCACTACACTATTTACATTTGCACAACAGGTCATGCATTTCTCAAAACAATTAGTCATTTGTGCACATCCTAGTAGCAGTTTCTCATTCTTTTCAACAAATTGCGAATGCTTTTGGACATGCATCAATTGCTTTCATACAACGCTCTACTGTTTATAACATTATCATCTGCTTATGTCATGTCAGTCAAAATGAACTAAACTTATGAATGCTAAATAGTCATTCCATATAAAACTAACAGTCCTCATTTCATTACTTGAGTCATTACATACAAAATGTTGAACTAGCTGTCAAAATCTGTCAAGCAAATTTTATAAAACAAATTAAAATTTTTATTTTCCTGAAAATGTCTTTAAAATTGAACAATTTGATGATTGATTTAGGGTGCTTTCACACCTGTGAATCAATTCAGTTGTTCCGAAACGGAGATTACAATTGTTACATTGTTGCTCTTTGCTGTTGGAGCGGTTCGCTTTCACACTGCAAAGTTTCTAAACGGACCAAAAGAGCTAAAACAAGTCACGTGCAAGTAAACTCTCCTCACATTGGTCAGAGTGTCAGGGTTTATTTTGCAGCGTCCCGCGCTGAGCTGTCAGGAGAGGTGGTGGTTTGGTTGTGATTGACAGGGTGCGCGCGCGATGTGTCTGAGGAGAGACGCGGTGGTGAGGGGTGAGAAGGGTGCGCGACGATGCATATTTAAGGACCGGGAGGGAGACACGAGATTACCGGGAGTTCATAACTCGTTTGCGGGCATCCGGAGACTCGCGAAACTTCCCGCCCAACTCATAATTCTCTCTTCATATAGCCGTAAGCCTATTACATATCAATAAAACACTGTGATATAACCGCGCTCGGATCGGATCGCTTTCTCACTGCAATCGAACCGCACCAGGGTTCGTTTCAGTCGAGCTGAGACCACCTCATTCAAGCGATCTCGGAGCGATTACTTTGACGCGGAACAGAGCGCGATTGCCCTGTTCACATATGCCAAACGAACCGCGCTAACTGGGCAAACGAGATACGTTCCGAAACAAAAGTGTAGGTGTGAAAGCACCCTTACATACAGTATGTTGTATGCTCAGTTCCAATAAGTACTGCAATATAGTTTACAGTTGTGCACACCTCTACCTAAAGGGAGTTTATGTTTGTTGTAAATAAGGGTGTATTTATTCTCTTGCACAATGCTGGGAATAAATTAGGATTGCAACGAGCAAATGCAGTAAATATGTGAAACATACATATTCAGTGTCTTGTACTCAGATACCTCACTAAGCAGTGATGTCTTACTTTACTGTAGTTTTCAAATGGCTGTGCAAATAGTGCTGTCTTGAGCATTTTTTTGGAAGTGTCACCAAAATTAGACTTTTTTTGCATTGAAAAAATGTAGAGAGAATCAGTCATAATGAAAACATGACTAAGCCATTTGACTATCTTGTTCATAAACAATGGTGTCAGGACTTTTCATTTCGATGACACTAACACTTTGATTGACATGAATACTTCCTTTTGAGGAAGGAACTATCCATTTTGAGCATGTGACACGCTTTTGCAGGTTATCAGCTAGGTTTTGCAGTTTGTACTAATTGTTTTGAGAAAATGATTAAATGTTGTGCAAAAATGCACTGGTGTTGTGAAAAACGCACCAAAGCGACTGGGGAAAAACTAACATTGTTAGATATAATTCTATCTATTTGTATCTATCTGGCATCTATCTATCTATCTATCTATCTATCTATCTATCTATCTATCTATCTATCTATCTATCTATCTATCTATCTATCTATCTATCTATCTATCATCTATCTATCTATCTATCTATCTATCTATCTATCTATCATCTATCTATCTATCTATCTATCTATCTATCTATCTATCTATCTATCTATCTATCTATCATCTATCTATCTATCTATCTATCTATCTATCTATCTATCTATCTATCTATCTATCTATCTATCTATCTATCTATCATCTATCTATCTATCTATCTATCTATCTATCTATCATCTATCTATCATCTATCAAATATCTATCTATCTATCTATCTATCTATCTATCTATCTATCTATCTATCTATCTATCTATCTATCATCTATCTATCTATCTATCTATCTATCTATCTATCTATCTATCTATCTATCTATCTATCTATCTATCTATTTATCTATCTATCATCTATCTATCTATCTATCTATCTATCTATCTATCTATCTATCTATCTATCAAATATCTATCTATCTATCTATCTATCTATCTATCTATCTATCTATCTATCTATCTATCTATCTATCTATCTATCTATCTATCTATCATCTATATATCTATCTATCTATCTATCAAATATCTTTGATATAATGAAACTCACTGATGCATTCTGCAACTTCATCTCTGACACCTTCATGTCTGCAGTCTGTATTAGAAATAAAAGGGCAACGCATGTTTATTTATGCTGTTTGACTACATTTGCATATTATTTATAAATGTACAAACAACATTTTGTAAATATCATCTATAGATTACTAAATACATATTCAAATGCATCACAAGGAAGAAGTTCAAGGGGAAAGAAAACATTAAATACTGATACCAGGAACAAGATGTCTTTGTGACCACATGGCTTTACAGTAGTTTGGAATTGTTTTGAGAGTCACAAACAAATGCTGCCCGGGTCGAACAGGAACACATTTAAACCGTACATCAACCTAGAGGCAGAAACAAAGCTGTACACTCATACCAGGAAGCTTATCGTAGCATCTATGGTAAGATGACAGATTTATCTATTTGATAAAATCGTCAGTGGTTAGGGATCTATTTGCATACTGTAACCTCACATCAGGTAAACTTTTAAGACTTTACCTGTTTTCCTGTGACATTGAAACCACCAACTCGGCCGAATGTATAAATCTGGCAATGTCCAATCATTCCTGCAGAATCGGCACACACTGAAACCCCACGAATGTTACCTGGAAAACATGCGTAACGCCGTTCATTTTATGGGTGGTGGAAAGCGCTGACTCTTTTTCCTCTCGCTGAATTAACATTTTAGTAACCAAGTTATTAATTATTTCGGCACGTTGTGGTTGGTTAATATTAGACTTTTCCCATTTTAGATTATTCAATGATTCACTTGCTTGTTATTGGTGTAGTCGTACAGCAGTCAGTGATCTAAGAATGACTCAGCAGGTCTACCTACTGTAAATAATTATAAAGCAATCTAACAGGGGTTGTTGAACTTTTTCAGCATCACTGCATTGAATGAGTTCATTGAACACACATAGGGAAGCTGTCGGATGGTTTATTCATGCAAGCTGATTCATACATACCAGTAACATTTACTGATGTTGCCATCCTGAGCTGCAGTGAACATTTCCTCTCCTCGCACGCCAAAACAGTAGATAACATCACGTCATTGAAGACGGCACTGCTAATAGGCTGATTCCTGCAGTGAAATGCTGACAGTGGTGCTGTAAGGTATAAAATGTGTTATTGTAGATAGATAGATAGATAGATAGATAGATAGATAGATAGATGGATGGATGGATGGATGGATGGATGGATGGATGGATGGATGGATGGATGGATGGATGGATGGATGGATGGGTGGGTGGGTGGGTGGGTGGGTGGGTAGATAGATAGATAGATAGATAGATAGATAGATAGATAGATAGATAGATAGATAGATAGATAGATAGATAGATAGATAGATAGATAGATAGATAGATAGATAGATAGATAGATAGATAGATAGATAGATAGATAGATAGATAGATAGACAGATAGATAGATACTCACAGTAAGCTCTGGGTTTACACTGTAGTCCCTGTTTTGAGAGATCAAAAAGATTTGACATTATGCCAAGGGTAAACTGTTTAGTGTCGTAAACTGATAGTGTAAACTGTTTTCATACAAGGACCACAAACAAAGGCTTTATCATTTAACAGGAAATGTGAATGTACTCTAAGGATAGTAAACAGGGGTTTCCCACTCACTTCTGACACCTTGAAAGTTCCTGGTTAGACAGAGCAACTATAGCACGGCTATCAGGCAGATGAAGTAAGTCTTGTATATCCTCATATTCAATTACGGTAAAATAAAAACGTGATAATAAAATCATTTAAAATCTGTTTAACAACCTAGATCATTGAAAGTGAGTTCTTTGCTTGTGTCTTCCTCTGTAAGACTGAAAGCAATTATTATTATTTTTATTTCACATAAAACGCAATTCTGTGTTGTTTTAGATGAGGTCATTTTATGACTCATAAGTGAAATCGTTTTAGTCTGTCGCTACTGTTGAAACACAGAAATACCTTGTACCAAAATCACAAACAGTGACGCAACAGAGATAAATGTTAATACGTGCAATTGACTAATGGTGTGTTTCTTTTAATTCTATATCTGTTTTCTACAAGTTAAATTTCTCATTCATATAAGTAAAATGTTTAACATTTATATAGGCACACACTGTAAAAATGTGTTCTACACAGTTCATTCATGTTTTTCCAACAAAAAATCGATTAAGTTAACTTAACACTTTTAACAACTTTATGTGGATTTAACATAAAAAATTAAGTTGTCCCAATGAAATCTTCAGAATTGTTTCAGCTCATTTTAAATAAGTAGTTTGAACGAGCAAAATAAATAAATAAAAAATTTGAGTGTATTTTTTAAATATAAGTAATTTATTCAATGATTTCGATGGTCCCCTTTAGACTTTTTATTAACTAATAACTACCAGTGGGTAGATGTTAAGGTATGTTTACCCCCAAAACTACAATTCGGTCATCATTTACATAATTTGTTTCAAACCTTTAGTTTCTTTCATCTGTTAAACACAAAAGAAGATATTTTGAAAAATGTTGTAAACCTGTAACCATTGACTTTCATAGTAGCTGTGCATTATTCCTATGGAATTCAACACTGTAAAAATTGCAGGGTTCTGCACAATCTATTCATGTTGTCCCAACAGAAATTGGTGAAGTTAACACTTTTAACAAATTTATGTGGATTAAACATAAAAAAAATAAAGTTGTCCTAATGAAATCTCAAACATTGTGTTGTTTCCGCTTATTTTTATCTAATTTTATTTTTTTTATTTTTTTTTGAGTGAATAAAATTCTTTAAAATATCTTCTTTTGTGCTTGACTAAAATAGTAAATAATGAGTACATTGCATCTTTAGGTGAACTATCCATTTAATATCTACAAACACTTCATTTTCGATGGTCAAACTTCTGACAAAATCTAAGGAGATTATAACCTATTCTAATAGAACACTTTGAATGAAAACCAAGCCGTTTTTAAAGCTCAAATTAATAAACATGTAGATTCTAAATTAAGTATAATCAACAAATCGTCTAATAGGTACTACCAAAATAAAATGTAAACAAAAACTGACAAACCTCAGAACAATTCCAACCACAATTCTGGTTCCTCTCAATCCTTTCCATTTGGACCGTGTGCTTCTGAAGTAGGAGCAGAAGAGGAAGCCAAAAACAGATCATTTTCGGTCAGTGTTTAGAGAATATCGCTCCTGTACAAACCTGCTTTATCGCTATGAATGACTGTCTGTCACACAACATATAACGCTTTGAAGATCAACCGGCATTGACATTTAGAGGGAAATTGACCCGCCCACAAAACAAAAAAAATTAAAAGTAGGGGAGAAGTGGGGGAAAGTTGCTCATCCATAGATCAAAATAAATGTGTTTATACCAGTAAACACAATTCAGGTGAATTATTTAGGCTATAAAAACATTGAAGATCGCCTCATAAATTAATTCACGCGTTGAACATCTCTCACTCTGCCACTTATTCTTTTACAACGCTTGACTATCATTTTACACAAAAGCTGTTGTAATGAAGTGTAGGCTAAAATCTATATTAGCCGCTAGATGGAGACAGACAGAACTTAAAAAAAACAATTTCTCAGCAAAATACGCAGAAATAACACACACATGTTGTTTTTCACATTTCAAAAGTACTTTCGCATTCCAAACGTTACATATTTCCAACAAGCACATTAAAATGTAAAATGACATCACAGTGAAATAATAAAAAATTAGCAGTTAGCAATGTTTAAAATGTATAAAAAGTTTGATTAACTACCAATCATCTACAGCTGGACACAACTAAGACACAACTACTAGCCTACTACTAGACATGCAGAAACATATTTTAAGGCAGTCGTTCTCAGACTTTTTTCATCAAGTACCACCTCAGAAAAAAATTGTCTCTCCATGTACCACGAAAATGAGCAGTATTGAAATACAGGAGCATAGTAGGCCCAGAAAAGCAGCTACAACTCTGCACAGTTAAAAAAAAAACCTGGCAAATTACCTCAAAAACATAGGCTATATGTCATATATGGCATATTATATACATAATTTTTGGTAAATTTTGAAATGTGTGTTGCATGTACATGACATATTTCATTTCTCCGCGTACCACTAGAAGAAAGCCTGCGTACCACTAGTGGTACACATACCACAGTTTGAGAACCACTGTTTTAAGGGATAGGGGACTCAAGTGGAAAATGGTACTTTTAAAAACTTTTTATTAAATAAAATATATTAGACTGAAGCAGGGGTCTCAAACTCAAATTAGCTAGTGCCATTTTAGTAACTGACAATTCATAGGAGGGCCGCTTTAACATTCAAGCACAAGAAAAAGGTGGAAACCTGACATAACTGATGCATCTTAGGAAAACAGATATGATGTTTATTTCAAGAATTACCTGTCAACAGTGATAATGCAAATCAGCATGCTTATCGTGTCACATCAGCTGCTGAAATATATCTGTGGCTGTTGTGTGTATGGCCGAGCGTTAGACACGCACTCAGTCATTCTTCTACAGAGTATATGCCGTCAAAACTCTAGCTTTTTGTTTCTTGTACATATTGAAGGAGTAGTTTAAATTGCCCTGAAAATACTACAGATATTGGCAGAATAATTATTGTTCTGTCCCAACCAATTGTTTTGTCTCAATAGCGTAAGAACAGCAGAAAGACGTTTGGGTAACTTGGGTAACTCAATATCTTTCTTTCTTTCTTCTTTTTATTTTTTAATTTTTTTATTTTTGTAAAACAAAGAGGGGACTTAACTTTAACAAGTTCAATTCAACTAGAAGTACAAATTTACTAATGTACATAGATTTATGGAAATCTTAATAAGCATATGAGAAAACTCTTTTAAATGAGACCATTTGAATCGAACATTAGTAAAATGATCATATTTGTTACACCACCAGCATAACATGTAAGCCATGAAGAAGTGTTTGTACAACAAAATACAGGTGGTATTAAACGAATTATAATCAAATGACCTTTAAATATTTACAAACAATAGAGCTTTAGTAACAATAGAGCACTAACGGACATGTATTTTAACGTTTAAATCAACCACAGAATAAAAACGCATGTGTGTTAGGCCCAATCCCAATTCGTCCCCTTGGTCCTTCCCCTTACCCCTACCCCTTGTTTTGTGCGTTCACACCAAGGGGTAGGGGTGTCCCAATTCTCTTTAGCTTGAAGCCCTCCGAACGAAGATTTTTCAGGACCACACTCGAAACCAAGGAGTACGAAAATTTTCCAGAATACACTGGCCACAACGGCAGTATTGCTGAACCCGGAAGTAAGGAGATGCACAAATTAGTATTTTTTGTCATTATTATGAATTTTCTAGTTTTAATATAGTCATAACTGCGTTTGGGTTTTACCGTCATGCTATTAAAAAAAAAATTTGCAAATTTTTTTTGCAAAATTTGCCATCTATAATCCATAATTATAACTTCTGTACAGCAGTCCCACAACATTCTGACACTCAAATACACTGTCAGTAATGTCTAGTGGCTGTGAATGAGCTTTTTACAGTGTCTGATATAATGTTGATGTTGTTTTTGGTGTGTTTAGATAGATGAATAAGCCCACTGTATAAATACACAGTACAGTTATGATCTTATTGCCGCTTTACATCGTAATGATAACATAACATATGCCTTTAGTATAAATGAAAAGATAAATAACAAAAAATAGCACAAATGGAGTAACGACAGCATTCGCGATCGTCTAATCTCATATGAAGGAAGAGATCGCGATGACATATGATGACGTGTGCAGGTGCTATAGTGCTGTCCCAATTCTTAGGGGTACATTTTGAAGCCCTTCCCCTTAAACTCCGATTGTAAGGGCCAAGGGGAAAATAGATACAAAAATATAATTGGGATTGGGCATTACTCTCGACCGTACACTGAGAGAAAATAAAGTAAAACTAAACTGAATGCAGTACTTTAAATGTCGACTAAGTGGCGGGTCAATACCACAAGTGGCTAGACACGCCTGCAAAAGCGTGGTTCAAAAATATGCGTTTTGGCGGGCCGAATCTCGTTATATTTTTGACATCAGTTGTGGGTTGTAAGTGGACCGTGTCCGCGGGTTGGCAGTTTGAGACCCCTGGGCTAAAGGATATTTCACCCTAAATTCAACATAAACTCACCCTTAATGAATAGTTAATCCAAAACTGAAAATCCTGTCACCATTTACTCACCTTTCAAATGTTCCAAACCTGTTTGATTTTTTTCCTTCAGTTAAACACACAAAATATATTTTGAAGAAAGCAGGAAACCCGTAACCACTGATATTCATGGTATTTGTTTTTCCTACACTTTGGAACGCAGTGATTTCAGGTTTTTAGCTTTCATTTTGCACAGCAAAATAAAGGTTTGGAACCACCTGAGGGTGAGTAAATTTTATTTTTTGGGTGAACTATCCCTTTTCAAACTATTAAAAGTTTGTTGTTGAACAAAAAATAATAATTTTGAAGTGGACACTAACTGACTAATAATAATAATAACAACAACAACAATTCCAGTGGTTGCTCTTGTTGTTTTAAAGATTACTAGTTTAAGATCAAAGATTAAAACTAGCTTAAAGATGCAAGGGAATGATCACATTAATAGCAGTGGTGGAAAGAGTACTGAAAAATCATACACAAGTAAAAGTATCATTACTTGCCTAAGAATGTACAAGTAGACTAAAAGTATCTTTTGTAAATATTACTCAAAGTATGAGTAGAAAGCTTTTTTAAAAGTTCTTAAGAGTAGCAAGTACAGTAAGTATTACGCTGTGAAAAGCTGATGCGTTTACATGTAATTTGTGCACGTGTGTGTGTAAACGTAACATTCTGTAGTGCATTTAGTTATTGTTTAAGGCCATTTTGGTCATCATACAGTAAACTTCTGTCATATTCTCATCAGTGACATTCAGTCTTAACAGTCCCTAGGTCATTGCGTGTAAAGTATCTTCTTGGACACTTTTAATATTCAAACAGTTTGCTGCATGTCTTGAGGTTGTTCAGCATGATGTGATTTACTTTCTATGTGCGATTTAGTTGGACAGAAATAGCATGACTGACTTTTCTTATCCCCATAGACTGGAAAAAAATAGTGACTGCAGACTGAAGGAATGTAGTCGAGTAAAAGTATCGATACTGCACTGAAAATCTACTCAAGGGAAAGTAAAAGTACACATTTTAAAAACTACTTAGTAAATTACAATTCTTGAGGGAAAACTACTCAATTACAGTAATTTGAGTATTTGTAATTTGTTTTTTACATCACTGATTGTTTGTTAGTACTCACCGCCCTAAAATATTCAGATTTAGATTTGTTCATAATTATCATTAATAATAACAATCCTTATTAACACTTACGAACATCTTATGACATATTTCTGTTATTATATTTTGTGTTCATTTTAGAATATGTGGATTAAAAATGCTTAATGAACAGAGCAAGATAATCATAAATTTTGAAAATGAGCACAAAAACCATGCGCACAAACGAGGAGGATAAAGTTTTTATGCAGTCAAAACAAATTAAACACATTTGCCAAATTATTTTCCAGTATGCACATTAAAAAGTCATGATGTTGTTTGTATATAGTCTCCCTTGTAGAAATGTTTTTTTTTTTTTTTTTCAAAACCATGGTGTTCTTGGACACCTCCCTAACTAAAGTCCCTTTCCCCAGTTGCTCAGTTTGGACAGGTTTGCCCACAAGGAGGTGTCCTGGTGGTTCCACTGTTCTTCCATTTAAAGATGATGGAGGCCACTGAGCTCATTCAGTCATCTTCACGGCTTGTTTCGTCCAATGACCTACATTCACTGTTAACTGTTGGACCTAATAATGACAGGTGTATTCCTTTCCAAATCAACTCAATCGACTGAAGTTATGGAATACAATCAGAAACACCTCAAGTATGATCAGTGGAAAAAAAATAGACCAGAGCTCAGTTTTAAGGGCCATAGTAAATGAAGGGATTGCCTACAGTATATATGCTTACATGTGATTTATTATATTGTATTTTTTTATTTTTATATATAAATAAAGATTTCAAACAATCTTATTTAATTTTTATTGTCATCAAGAGCTATTATTTGCAGAAATAATATTTTGGAATAAGTCTGTAACATAAAATGTAGGAAAGGTGAACACTTTCCAGACGCAGATTTTAAAAAAAAAATTTATGGTTATTATTATTATTTTTTTAATGGTTTATTTGCAGGATGGTGCAAAGAGAATATCATTGTCAGGAAGCAGACGGAAGAGCCTGGCCAATCCGTGACAATCATATAAGATGGGTTTCTCTGACTATATAGATTTATCATATAATAACTACAACTATAATTTAGAGTTGTATATTTATTATTTTTATTATTTACATTAATTGTGATCTTGAAATATGCAATGCCCAGCATTAATTCAATTCAATTCATGTTTATTTATATAGCCCTTTTTACAATGTAGATTGTGTCAAAGCAGCTTAACATAGAAGTTCTAGTAAAGTCCAGATTTCAGAGTTGAAATTCAGTTTAGTTCAGGTCAGTGTGGTTTACATTTCACTGCTGAAAGTTCAAACACTGTAGAGCAAATCCACCAAAGTGCAGCTCCACAAGTCTAAATCTGAGCAATGCAATGGCAACAGTGTCAAGGAAAAAAACTTCACCAATTGACGAAGTGAAAGGAAAGAAAAAACCTTGAAAGGTACCAGGCTCTGTTTGGCATAACCATCATTCTTCTGGCCAAATTTCCTGTGTGGAGCTGCAGTATAGGCACCAGATTCTGGAGAAACTGGATGTACATCGTGGAGAACTGCAGGTGTGACTTGGGTACCGGCGGGTGGTCATGCTGGCCCACAGGATCAATTCGGGAACTTGTTTGTCACTGTGGTCTTAAGAAATCAGTTTCATGCTCTCCACTCCTCCTTGACCACCACAGCATCAGCTCAGTATACGGCCTGGTCCAGGATAATGAATACCTTGGCATCATTTCTCCACAGGTCTTGGATCTCATCAATGGCACTGCATAGTCTCTAGGGGTCTTGGGATGAGTATCTCCAGGTGGAAATAGAGAATAAAGAAAATAATTTGCATGCTGTTCATAATGTATTTAAACGCAAAAATTAAGTGTTATAAATGAAAATAGCATTTATATAAACAAAACATAGAAACAAACAAGTAAACCATATGAATATTTCTAACAAAATGTCTGCTGCATTAAGACAGGAGGAGCGTATCCTATAGTTGGTTTTAATTTAAGCTCCCCTGCATGGAGCACACTCAGCATCATACCATTATGTGATGCATTGAGTGTATGCTTTACTAAAAAGAAAAATCTATAATCTATTTTTGAACTGCGAGAGCGTGTCTGAGCCTCGAACATTATCAGGAAGGCTATTCAAGGGTTTTTATGAGCCATACATATAAAGGCTCGACCTCCTTTACTCGACTTTGTTAGGTACTGCAGAAGCCCTGAGTTTTGAGATCTTAAAGATCAGGTTGTATTGTAGCGAGACAGAAGGTTGGTTAGATTAACAGGAGCTAGATTATTAAGATTCTTTAAAGCTTTATAGGTAAGATGCAGGGCTTAATTAATCCAAATCTGGCACCTCTGAAATATGATCTGCCGCCTCATTTTACAGATCCCAATCCTTAACCGCCTGCCTCCCCTGTCCGCTGTTCACTTTCACTTTCACTTTCTTTCGCGACTCCCCACCCCTTTTCACTTTCGTCCGCGACACTCCCCAACTCTTCACTTTCGTGCGCGCCACCTCTCCATTCTCGGGTAACATGCCGAATCCGTTACCCCGATCTGTCCCGGGACCTCGCAATTTACATTTTAAGCACTAGTAAAAAGCAATGTTTTATAACTAATACGGAACTTAACAGGCAGCCTGTGTAAGGAGGA
The DNA here is from genome assembly GCF_052040795.2 of Danio rerio. NCBI lineage: Eukaryota > Metazoa > Chordata > Actinopteri > Cypriniformes > Danionidae > Danio > Danio rerio. Next base: position 31,848,426 of record NC_141045.1, on the reverse strand, counting down.
TACAATTGAGGTGATGTGATCATATTTTCTAGACTAGTAAGAACTCTGGCAGCAGCATTTTGTACTAACTGAAGTTTATTAAGTGAAAAGACCATTGCAGTAATCCAGTCTAGAAGTCATAAAACCATGAACTATCTTTTCTGCATCTGAGATGGATAGCATACTTTGTAATTTAGCAATATTTCTCAGATGAAAGAAGCTGGTTTTTGTGACATAGGGATATGATTTTTAAAAGTTAGATTGCTGTTTAATTTACCACCCAGATCTTTTACAGTAGAACTGGTAGGGCTTTGGGGGCTTAAGCCCCTGATGTATTGTCAAAAAGACCCTGATCTTTTGGAATATTCATTCATTCATTTTCTTGTCGGCTTAGTCCCTTTATTAATCCGGGGTTGCCACAGCAGAATGAACCGCCAACCTATCCAGCAAGTTTTTACGCAGCAGATGCGTAAAAACTTGCGTAAAGACCTTCTAACCGCAACCCATATCTGGGAAACATTCACACTCATACACTACGGACAATGTAGCTTACCCAATTCACCTGTACAGCATGTCTTTGGACTGTGGGGGAAACCAGAGCACCCGGAGGAAACCCACGCGAACGCAGGGAGAACATGCAAACTCCACACAGAAACGCCAACTGAGCCGAGGTTCGAACCAGCGACCTTCTTGCTGTGAGGTGACAGCACTACCTACTGCACCACTGTGTCGCCCTTTGAAGAAAACCGAAAAAAAAATCCCTTTAAATTCGATTATTTTTTAACTATTTTTGAATATCAATATTTTACAAGGTATTGAATTTAGAAATTCCAGTATCTTGACAACACTTGACCTAAGTTAATCCCTCTGTCTAAATGAACATGTTTGTAGCTTTGTATCACACTGGATAACAACTCACACTATAAAATAAATCATATTTTCAGATTTGAAGATAATTACATTTTCAAAAAAACAAACAGAAACTGCAAATCATGAGGTGATAGAAGGCTCTAGAGGTATGATATGGCTCATAACAGACTAGTAAATGAGAAATGGGTTAATTTATCAATGTTTTTTCCTTTTTGGTATTACAAGTCACAAAGCTTTACAATTCATTGTTAAAAGACAACTACAAAAAACTTTATTTATCATTAAACCATGTATAATCCTATTAATAAGAGTGGAGTAGATCACCTTTTGAAAGTGGGGGTATTTTAGTAGGGTGAATTAGAACTTCTTTCTTTGACTTCTTTGGGGTTAAGCCCCCTATCCATTTCAACCCTAACAACACCCTGATTTCCCCAAAATTGTAGTATTTGGTTACTTTCTGATCCTTCTCTTTTTAAATTTATTATTAATTTATAGCTTTTTCTGGCTAATTTTTACATCCATTAATGTAACATTTCAAAGAAACACCCCTATTTTTTATTTTCAGAAAGGACTTTGATGTATATGTGAACTCCTTAAAAGAGTGTAAATTGCATGTAAAACTCTTGTTGTAAAGCATTTAATTTGTTTAATTACCTGTAATTTTATGTATGTAACCTTTTTATCTTTTTATTAATATTGTATCTTTGTAAATGTTCTTTCTTGCATAATAAAAATAAATGCATATTATTATTATGTGTTTTTTTATTTTTATATGTTGGATAATGCAAGAGGACTGTCATAGACAAGAATGAAGACGAAGAATGGTCAACCACACGTTCACAAAACACAATTGGCGTCCCAGTAGTCCACGCAGATCTCGATCACCCACTTCCCCTCTCTCGCATTATTTCTTGGCGGGCGTTGTTTTGTCGTCTCTCCGGCCTCCAGTTCGCCTCTCTCTCCCCGCCCCCTCTTTGTTGTTTCTCTCCTCCAGCCTCCCTCCGCCGCCGCGCGCTCACACACACGCACTCTCGCTGGATCAGCTGCGCGCTCGCGGTCTCCGTGCGTCCCTTCCCCCCGCGGCCTGGCTGCTGATGAGATGAGTGGAAGATGTCGGTGTCGGGGCTGAAGGCCGAATTAAAGTTCCTGGAGTCAATCTTTGACCCAAACCATGAGCGATTTCGAATAATCGACTGGAAGCCAGACGAACTGAGCTGCCAGTTTAATGTGACGGGAGAAAAGCTGCTGATTATTCACTGCAACATCACGGTAAGATCCACCAGCCCCGTGTGTAGGTTTACATGCGAACAAGGCAAGGCCGAGTGAAACAACACCACCCACAAGCCCCTGTTTGCTCGAATAAAGCCACGATAGTGCGAATAAAAGCATTTAGGGTGATCAGTGTTCAGTTTTATAATCAAAAAGATGTCAAAATCACTGCTAAACAAGCAGCGCGAGCTACGCTTAGCTTGCTGGTGTATTAGCTAACAAAGTTAACTGCGTTTGCTCTCGGTTTCACTTTGTTGGCTTAATAAAACCATCAGCTAATCGTCAACGTTATTTATTCTTGTGTACAGGAGATGGTTGACCAAGACCTGTGGATGTTTTGTATTCTGCGTCACTTTAAATTAGTTGTCATGTAATTAGCTTGTGTGCTAATTTGGCTTAGCTGGTAGTTTAGCTTGCTAAACGACGTTTTGGGGTGAACTTATTTTTTTAAAATCTTTTTATCGCGGATTTGGGATGTTGTTTGTGGATTATTTATCGAGCATTGAAACATTTTGTGTAAACACAACAGTTCGTTAAATCCTCGGCTAGCTAATTTCGCAATTTGTTTAGCTGGTTTGTCGAAGTTCTCCGTTCAGCTAACTTGGGCCTGCTACGAAATGCGTAGATTTAAAATGCTCGAAGTTTGTTCAGTTTTTCGCCATGTAAATGATTTGATCATAAATGTATAATATTTTCGTAACTGTTAATGTTGCCTTACATGTGCTAGCAACATTAGCGCGTTTTCAGTCATCGCGTTTATTTGCCATTTCGCATCTTTGAGCGAAATCTGCATGTATGTTGAGTGTATGCTAACTGCACTACATTATGAAGGAGTGTTGTCATCAGAACCTACATTGTTTTTGCAAAACGACGCCACTGCAGTGCAACTGGCTGCTGTTTTTTTGTGTGTTCTAGAGGCCAGTTAGTTTGCTGAACTTGTATACTGATTTGAGGTGCTATGAGGTCAGTCTATGGTCCTGACAAGCAAAAGAATATCACATCGCCATCATTTTGGCTCTCCCTTGATGGAAGACACAATGGGAGGAGATTTCTAACTAGTGGATGAGAACATTATGTTCACATGATTTTACGTGGAAGATCATCAGCTCTGACAAACACTTCTCTGAAATAAACAACACTGCGCGGGTCTGCTGTGGTCTTTTCTCATTGAGAGAAGAAGCTGCAGAGTTGGATTCATTGGTTTGGCAGCTGTTAATGTGGCTGTTTGTCATGCAAGTGGCTGAACTGAAATGAGAAGACTTTAGCAACCTTGTGAAAGGACAAATGGGTTTGATACGGGTATGAAGATGCTGATTTTGTTACTCTTGATGTTTTTGTAGGAGTCTTATCCTTCAACACCACCAATATGGTTTGTTGATTCTGATGATCCAAGTCTGACTGAAGTCCTTGAGCGACTGGAGGATGTCAGAAAAGGCAATGCTTTGGTAAGGAAGTGTTTTTTTTCCACTTGAGATGGTAATGAGATGGTATTTTGATGCTTGATTGGTGGCAGTTAATTTTTTACCCTGTAGACAATTAATACTTTTATTTCATCTTGATAGAACTGTAAAGTAAAGTGCAAATACACTTAAAAATACATATATTAAGCAGCATAACGGTTTTTGAGAATTGAAACAGAATTTTTATTGACCCCAATAAGGATTGTTAAAAAGTAAAAAGAAAGATAAAAGTATAAAAGTAAAACTTAAATTTAATATCATTTTAGTTTAGGCAATGTATAATTGCATGCTAAAGTTTGCCTGAATCAATCTATGAATATAAGGATGCTGTGTAGTTTATGAAATCATTGAAGTCCTACTAGATTTGACATTATGGTGATTTGTTTACTGCAGTTACCAATGCAACACCATTATTTCTGCAATTCTATAGGTGCCAACCTGCTGAATTAGCTAGATTTAATATAATTTTTTCAGTATATGAATATTGTTGTAGTTTTGGATTAATTTCTTACATTAATATTTAGTTAATATACTGTAATTTAAAATCTCACTAGTGTTTACGGTTGAAAAGTGGTTATATTGTCTTAAAGTGGATGGAAAGAGTCTTATGGTGCTTTCACACCTGTGAATCGATTCAGTTGTTCCGAAACAGAGATTACAATCGTTACATTGCTCTTGGAGCGGTTCGCTTTCACACTACAAAGTTTCTAATCGGACCAAAGGAGCTAAAACAAGTCACGTGCGAGTAAACTCTCCTTACATTGATCAGAGTGTCAGGGTTTATTTTCCAGCATCCCGCTAAACTGTCAGGAGAGGTGGTGGTTTGGTGGTGATTGACAGGGTGCGCGCGTGCGACGTGTCTGAGGAGAGATGCGGTGGGGAGGGGTGAGAAGGGTGCATAACGATGCCTATTTAAGGACCGGGAGGGAGACGCGAGATTACCGGGAGTTCATCACTCGTTTGCGGGCATCCGGAGACTCACGAAACTTCCCACCCTACTCATAATTCTCTCTTCATATAGCCATAAGCCTATTACATATCCATAAAACACTGTGATATAACCGCGCTCGGATCGGATCGCTTTCTCACTGCAATCGAACTGCTCCAGGGTTCGTTTCAATCGAGCCAGAGACCACCTCATTCAAGCGATCTCGAAGCAATTACTTTGGCGCGGAACAGAGCGCGATTGCCCTGTTCACATTTGCCAAACGAACCGCGCTAACTGGGCAAACGAGATGCGTTCCGAAACAAAAGTGTAGGTGTGAAAGCACCCTTAAAGGTCTTGAATTTCACTCTCTGATTCTTGTATATACTCTGCATGGTTTCCGCTACATTCATTCTTCCATGGCGGTGTGCCAAGCCAAAATACATACTGTCACAGCTACATTACAGCTTCTCATTCAAATCGTTTTATTTTTTTAATAGCGGGTGATAACCGCACCAAAACGTATTAAAGGTTAAGTGAATTATAATAGCGCGAGTTTTTTTGTAACCGTAGTAGTGCTGTGCGTCATTTGTTTACCCTTTAAGGTGACGTGGTGACTGACAGGCTGACAGGTGCGTGAGGCCAGCAAACACAACGTATAGTCGTTTCATTGCTAATAATGCTACTCAGTAGGTCTATCGGAGACATTCATAAACATTCCTAGCAAATCTAATAAATGCTGGAGACATACTCATTACACAAATGCACTAAATCGCACCCAGCAGCGTTTGTTTGAGAGCGCACATGAAGATCCGCAAGCTCTTGAAGCGGCTAATATTTGTGGGGGCGTGCAAGAAGTTTTGTGCAGAGGAAATCTGCGCGCAAGCACAGAGATTCGCATGCTTGTAGGCTATTACATAAATGCAATCCTGACTTTTAATACTGCGCTCACGACATTTAACACTGAAATAAAAACGCCACAGGTAGGGCTGTGTATTGGCAAGGTCCTCACGATATGATACATATCAAGATACATGGGTCACGATACAATATATCACGATATATTGCGATACAATATATTCCAATTTATTTTCTCTCCATTTCAATTCATTAGAGCTGCACAGTGTGATTGAACAGAGAACTCACTGAAATGTATTAAATGCATATTGTTATTAAATACTTAAGTAAAATGTATATGGCACTAAAGTCACAAATAAATGAAATAAACTATTTATAAAACTAAAGCAAGTAAAAAAAATAATAAATGCATCAAGTAAACAAAAAAACTGGAACACAGTGCTCAAATACAGGGGTTCCCAAACTTTTCAGCCCGCGACCCCCAAAATGAGAATGCCAGTGACTCGTGACCCCCAATATTCTCTCAGGTGGTGGTTATAAATACAGAAACCTTGTATGCAATGACGCACACACACCAATAGACCCAAGTCTATTCTTTGTTTTTGTTTTATGTATGTCAGTGCTGTAAATGGGCTAGAAAGTTTAACCTGGTGTTACAAAATCTGCTGCATCTGACAGTATTGCTGTGGCTTTAGTATGATGTAATTACCCGAGAAGTCGCAATCCAATAGAACTTGTAACCATAAGCTGCTATAGTAACTATATAGTTTATAGTAACTATAAACGACTATTTTTTCTCATCAGTAGATTATTGATAAAATACAGTAAGTCTTAAGGTTTAATAAAAATTAATTGATTTTTGAAAATCACCAGGCGACCCCCCCCCCCCTCCCCTTCATTGTCCCGCGACCCCTCGGGGGGGTCCCGACCCCCACTTTGAGAACCTCTGCTCTAATATGCAGTAAACTATTAGAAACGGACAGTGCGACTGACAGCATCATGAACATTTTGCTGTGGAAACTGGTCTCACACGGGTAAATTAATTGAAAATTGAGCGAAACATTTTACATGCTACATGCCGGCCAGCTGTGCTGTTACGGTCGTGTTTGCCGCGTTGTCTGTTACAACAACAGGTCCTTTCATTTTTTTTGTCCCATTCCTCCTATGCAGTTTTTAGTAACTCTGCAATGTTAGTTGAGGTAGACGGAAGCTTAACGATGTTATCCAGTGTAGTTTGCCTTAAATTAAGAGGTTTTGGTTGAGGACGCAGTGCTGCTAATTCATCTGCGTGGTGTCTTGTTAAGTGATAACGCAAGTTCGTAGTGTTTCCTGAATATTTAAGATGGATTTACAAAGCTTGCAAATGACATTTTTTGTCAAATTCATTAGTCTGGTATAGTGCTAAAACCAAAGTGCAGCAACACGCCAGCTCTAAAAGCTTGAGGCGCCTTTATATTTTCCGCCTTGCTCACTCTTGCTTGCTTCTGAAACCATACTACTTAACGTTTTGTTGATAGCAAGTAGCAGAGGAGTATGGAACAAAATCAATGCCTAAAGTCTTGAATTAAAAAGCTTGTTGAATATCACAAACTGAAAAAAATAATACACCCTATTAACAAGTTCTTGCATTTTAATGACTTGAATTCCAGGGTTTGTATTTTTAGGTCCTGAAATTTAACATATCTGTATATTTAAGCTTTGAATATTTCAACGAAAAATATTTCAAACACGTTTTCATACTTAAAAATTCAATAATTCATATTCAATTTTCAGATTTCACTTACAAAATATTCAATAACCTTTAAAAATACGATGTATAATATTCAAAAGGTCATTTTCAGTTCATTTTATTTCAGTTCAAATATTCGCTTCCATAAATTCAGTGGATCAAATTCGACTGTTAAAATTCAACATTACATCCGGGAACTGCAGGAAAAGCAATAGATTGCAGATTGAAGATCGCCAGCTGCTCTAGCTTTCACCAGCAGGTGGAGATGGAATGTAAGATTTTTAACCCAGTAAACAGGCGAGAAAAAGGCTATTAAAGGCACAAAAGTAGCATTTAATATTAATATCAATGTTTTGGACATTATAAATGATAAAAAGTATGAGTAAAATGAGTTAATGAGGTTTTAGTCATCTTTGCACTTATGTAACGGAAGCCAGCTGGTGATCGCGTAAATCTCAGTTCTCGGATCCAGTGACAGACGTTGTTCTGCAATCTTATCGGAGCTTGTCTCCCATGCCGGCTCGCTCTCTGCTCGGACCGGTGCAATTACTTGCACATAAACCGTCTTTTGATGAATATGATGTTACACATTGTCTATCTTTATTGACTCTTTCTTCCATAGACGCGAAGTATTATATTGACAGCTAAAGAATATAAACGTATGAGAAACAGGAAAGGAAATATTATAATAATACAAAATAGATAAACATTGACAGGGCTAAGAACAATTACGAACAAAGATATTCAAAAGCAGAGAGATTTTATGAGAATGTCACACAAAACAGTTTACTTGGAACTGTTAAACAGTGTTCAGGTATGATTTAAGGTTGGTTATGGATAGGGCGTCTAATTTAAAATAATTTAACATAACGTGAGAATGCATTAAAGTGACGTCTTCAGTTATTATTTAAACGCAGCTATGTCAGGATTGGGATAGGTTATATAATTTCATTATTTAAATTATGATTGTTAATATTAATATTCTATGACATGTATTTGGGCTATTGCGCTTAAATAAGTCATCCGTGATTCTAAATTAATATTTCTATTTGTAGCTATCACTTTGCTATCGTCTTTCTCTTCTTTTTTTCTATTTTTTGTGGTTCTGCCACGGTTACGTTTGCAAAATGTCTTTAGTTTGTCCAGAATATTGCTTTTCCACTAAAATAGAGACGAAGCAGAAGGAAAATGAATGAATTGATGAATGAATGAAATGATTGACGTTTTTATGCATGTGCGGTGTGGCTTGCACACGACAAAGACGAACGAGTGGCCGCGAGCTCCGGTGGCCGGTCAGAGCCAGCGCCGCATATCAACGGTTAAGAGATGCTAGATGGCTGCCAATATGATAGGAATTCTTCCGAAGTTTCAGATGATATCTGGGCTTGTGCATAATAATGTAAAATAAAAGTGAAAGTCATGACATTTGGCCAAGCATAAGAATAGCCTAGTGTTTCGATTATTATATTAATCATGACATATGTCATGATTGGGATTATATGAATAACACCTCGCTGTTTACCATTTCCGAAAGTGGAGCTGACGTCGGCGCGAAATTGCTTGTATAATTGTAAAAAGAGTGATGAATATTAATGGATTTCTTATATCTGTCATTTCTGATAATATAATTGATTTAATTAGTGTGAGAGTATCCAACACTCATTTAGCAAAAATGCATCCAGAATCCTAAACCAATAACTTTGTCAAGCAAAAATTATCATTTTATAGGCTACTGATTTTTTTTAAAACAAGAAAAAAGAAACTACCCTAGCAATTGTTTATTTAAATATGATCATCTCAAAATATAAAATAAAAAAATTATGGTTTGACTTTGTGAAATCATAAAACACACTTGCAGAAAAGAGTTAATAGAATAAATGAGCAAATATTCTCTCCAGTAGATGGCGATTAAAGCTCAGTAATAATCCCATGATTTGCTGAAACCACTCAACCACGCATGTCAAACCACGCATTCTAAACATTCATCTTATGAAACTAGCTGAAGTGACAACTATATTAAATTTAAACCAGTTTAAACAAGTTTATATGTTTAATAACTGCAAAAAAGATCAACATTGCTAATCATAAAATACAAACGGTTGCTGAAAAGTTATAAATAATGGTTTTCTCATTTAATACTGAAAACAAATTAAAGTCAGTTATAACTGCCTATTATCAAACCACAGGCGACTCATTTTATTACTTATCATTGGCTGCGACATTGCCACATTTGCGTTTATACATTTTTCTCGCCTATAGGCTACATAACAATAAAACAATATTCTGGACAAACTAAGACATTTTGCAAACGTTTAACCGTGGCAGAACCCCAATAATTAGAAAAAAAAGAGAAAGACAGGCAGAGTGATAAAAAGGATAAATAGAAATATTAATTTAGAATCACAGATGACTTATTATGTTAAATTACGTTATGTTAAATTATTTTAAATTAGACGCCCCATCCATAACCAACCTTAAATCATACCTGAACACTGTTTAACAGTTCCAAGTAAACTGTTTTGTGTGACATTCTCATAAAATCTCTCTGCTTTTGAATATCTTTGTTCGTAATTGTTCTTAGCCCTGTCAATGTTTATCTATTTTGTATTATTATAATATTTCCTTTCCTGTTTCTCATACGTTTATATTCTTTAGCTGTCAATATAATACTTCGCGTCTATGGAAGAAAGAGTCAATAAAGATAGACAATGTGTAACATCATATTCATCAAAAGACGGTTTATGTGCAAGTAATTGCACCGGTCCGAGCAGAGAGCGAGCCGGCATGGGAGACAAGCTCCGATAAGATTGCAGAACAACGTCTGTCACTGGATCCGAGAACTGAGATTTACGCGATCACCAGCTGGCTTCCGTTACATAAGTGCAAAGATGACTAAAACCTCATTAACTCATTTTACTCATACTTTTTATCATTTATAATGTCCAAAACATTGATATTAATATTAAATGCTACTTTTGTGCCTTTAATAGCCTTTTTCTCGCCTGTTTACTGGGTTAAAAATCTTACATTCCATCTCCACCTGCTGGTGAAAGCTAGAGCAGCTGGCGATCTTCAATCTGCAATCTATTGCTTTTCCTGCAGTTCCCGGATGTAATGTTGAATTTTAACAGTCGAATTTGATCCACTGAATTTATGGAAGCGAATATTTGAACTGAAATAAAATGAACTGAAAATGACCTTTTGAATATTATACATCGTATTTTTAAAGGTTATTGAATATTTTGTAAGTGAAATCTGAAAATTGAGTATGAATTATTGAATTTTTAAGTATGAAAACGTGTTTGAAATATTTTTCGTTGAAATATTCAAAGCTTAAATAAACAGATATGTTAAATTTCAGGACCTAAAAATACAAACCCTGGAATTCAAGTCATTAAAATGCAAGAACTTGTTAATAGGGTGTATTATTTTTTTCAGTTTGTGATATTCAACAAGCTTTTTAATTCAAGACTTTAGGCATTGATTTTGTTCCATAGAGGAGGAGGTTGTTTGGCACAACTTGAATCGATACTTCAGGTTGGACTATCGATACACTATATTAAAAGAAATTATCGCGATAGTTAAATATATTGATAATTTTGCACAGCTCTAGCCACAGGTAGTTGGTCTGTGTAAAAAAAAAAAAGACCTGCCGCCACAGCTGGAAAAAATCCTAAAGGAAACACTGCTCTGAAAGAAATTGTGTGAAACCCAGCATTTTTTAATGTTTGGTTAAATTGTTTGGTTTACAAGTTGTTGTTGTTCTTGTAATGCTATTTGTTAAAAAACGAAAACACATGCTGTTGTTTCCGTACAATAATGATATGCTTTTAATGTCAAATTAAATATTAACTGTGGTTTAACATTAATAGGTACTATTACATATGATTTAAATGTACAGCCAGTGTTTCCTCTAGGATTTTTTCCAGCTGTGGTGGCAGGTGTTTTACACATATCTACCAATGACTGTAAAAAATATGGACGACGCGACAGCCCCTTTTCCCATTGAACGCCTTGAGGGCAAAACGCCTGCTTGACGGGCACAAACTGTCGCAAAAGACTGCTGAAATTGGAGCCTTGACATGCGCAGAAGGACTGTCTGATGGAGCCAGAGAAGGAGCCGCGAAAATGAGCGGAGTCGAGCTTCCAACCAAACGATTTATGTAAAATCAACCACGCCCCCGAACTTATCAGCAAGCGTTTGCTGTCATATCAACACAGATGGATGTAATAACGTTAACAAATATGAGGGTTTTTTATATTCAGTCGCGCCAGCTCCGGGCCGCAGCGCATAACCTACTCGCGGCGTCGCGGGCTGATTCCTGCTCGCATGCGGCAGCGCCTGCTCGCCCGGCTGCCGCATCTGGCTCGATTGACTCGGGCTGGAATCGGGCAGTGAGTCCAGGCATCCGGAGTAGGTCCAGCAGAGGTAGTCAGTCTGAGCTCTGAGGGGTAAGTCTCCGGCAGGCGAGAATCTAGCCGAACTGGTATTTTGCCACCTGGTTGGCTAGGCGTGTATCAGCAAACTAATAAAGCCCGAAAAAAGCCCTGACCTTAGCGAATAAACAGTGTTCCACCAGGATCATGTATGTCAGAAACTATAGTTTACTGCTGAACTCATTTTATCATGGTAAAATAACACAGAAATCGAATAAAAACACTTCAGTCTCCTGCCGAAGTTCTGACGCGCTGCTTTGAGAAACTGTCAATCACAGCTGTCAATCACGATGACACGCCCAGCATTAAATTACTGCTAAAAACAAACTGTTTACAAAAATGAAGATCTGCACCTATTTCAGCACAATAACCAGTGCCTTAATCGACCAGAACCATCTTTCGGGACATTTTATTGCATGTGTAATAATTTTTTTTATTTGGGCTCAAGTCTCCTTCATTAACACGGAGGAGGCGGGCTTTATGACTTGTACTGCAGCCAGCCCCCAGGGGGCGATCTAACGGCCGAGACCTTCACTCAAACGCAGGCTTGCGGCACACTTGATATCTACCAACTACCTATGCGTATTTCAATGACAAATGAAGAAATGTGGTGAGCGCAGTACACGTCCGAGTCGCATTTATGTAATGCTTGCGCGCTGATTTCCTCTGCTCGTGCACGAAGCATCTTGCAAGCCCTCAAACATGCTGCTCAAGCGCAGAACTTCTTGTGCGCTCTTAAATAAACACTTCTGAAGTGTGATTTAGTGCGTATATGTAGCGAGTATGTCTCCAACATTTATTAGACTTGCTAGGAAAATTTATGAATGTCTTCTATAGACCTACAGATTAATGCGTCCTGAAGTAAAGTGAAACAGCAATAAACTACTCAAGCAAGATAATGTTAAAGTATTTGTATGCAGAGCCACAGATCTTTATCTATAAATAATTATAGTTATGAAAACTGTGTTCATCTCAACTAAAGCTGCACGATTCTGGCTAAAATGAGAATCGCAATTTATTATTTATTTATTTTTTTTGCTTAAAATAAAGAACACGATTTTCTCACGATTCTGTATATGTAAAATAAAGGTATGGTAAAAACAAACATATGGCACAACATCGATAATAATATTATGTGTAGGTCTACTGGTTTTTATAAATAATTCTTGTCTACTTTTCTACTTATACGTACTATAATTATGATGTTGCATTATTATGTTTGAGATAAATGCTTGCAATCTGTCACATTAGACAAATTTATTCACTGGTAAAATCAGACATTTGCCATTATCAGATTATATTCAACAATATATAGGCCAGAGTAGTTGTACTGACATTGTAAACATTTATTTTCATGCACAACTGTGGGTTCGCTATGAAAGAAAAAACATATTAAATGTTTCCCGTAATAATAACTCTAAAATGCGATATGATCATTTAAGTAAAGTGCATACTTTGGGTTTCATTTTGACTGCTAAGTGCTTGTTCATACTTCGCGCGCGGCTCCCAAACGATCACTCTGTGCCACAAACTGAATATTATTTACAACTGTATTATCTGTTACTCGCAACATATGCTGGTTCTGTTCACTAAAGTAGACGCGCGCGTCTATCATTAAGTAGAGCGCGCGCGCCCGCCCTCTCTGTGATAACAGCTCACGGTCAGCAGCTCACGTCACGTGTGATTTCCCGGCCGCGAAAACATCATTATATGAAGACAAAAATGACAGTTTTAGGTGAATTATACCTTATAAATACAGTATGTGACTCATTCAACATCATTCGGAGGTGTCAGTGTCACTGAGCAATGTATGTGAAACAATGAAAAGACTCGTGCAGCCGCTTTTTCTTCTCTTGTAAACTTGAAAATATGATTGGCAGAATCATAGAATGCTGGATTAAGATCATCTAGGGCAGGGGTCTCAAACTCAATTTACCTGGGGGCCGCAGGAGGCAAAGTCTGGGTGAGGCTGGATTTCACAAAAAAAAAGTCCTCAAATGTCATTATTAACAGTTTTAATTATTTCTTCTGAACATGAAGTGTCCTGAACATTAATAGAACATTGAGTGAAGATTATGAACAGTTCTTCTGAACATGGCATCTTTTGCCTACTTCAGAGCGGAAGCAGTTGAGACCCTCAGTATGGCTTGAAGATGATCATCATTAAGTCTAGACCTGTATTTGACTTATTGAAGTCCTAGGGAAAAAAGTGGGGGAACTCACTCAAAACTTCCATTCCCTCACCTAAAAAAAAGGCGTATATGTATAAATAAAACACCCCTACCCCACTCCAGTCACATCAGTCTGTACCAGTCTGTATCTACCTATAATATCAATATATATAAGATGCAGGGCAGGCACGTGCACACATAGGGCTCAACCTGTGCAGAGCACATGCCCTTTTTAGTCTTGCATAGAAAGTGCCCTTCCAAAATGATCAAAAGTGCCCCCGCGACGCGACACACCCTCGGTCCCGCCCTTCAGTAGGCGCGCGATAACATCGCTCTTGAGTACGCGGCGACAACACAGCTGATCAGAACGCGCGCACGACAACGCGCATTGAGTGACAAGCGCGCTGTGTACGGATAGAATCAGCGGAGCGGGGAGCGCTCTCTCTCCCCGCTCCGCTGATTCTGTCAGAGTACAGCGGTCGGCGCGGGCCACAAAATATTGCACTGAGGGCCGCAAATGGCCCGCGGGCCGCGAGTTTGAGACCCCTGATCTAGGGGGTCGAATCGATCTTTTTGCGAAAGCGATCTTTTAACGATTCATTGTGCAGCTCTAATCTCAACTGAAAGCTACGTCGTGTTTGCTGGCCTCATGCATAACGCACCTGTCAGTAAGTCAGTCAGTCTGTCCGCACGTCACCTTAAAGTGTTAAACAAATAGCGCACAGCCCTACTACGGTAACAGAAAAGTGCTTACTGTTATAATTCACTTACCTTTTAATACGATGCGATTGTTTTGGTGCGATTATCACCCGCTATTAAAAACAACAACAATGAATGAATGTTTTGAATTAATAAGAAGCTGTAATGTAGGGATGAATTTTGATGTGGCGCCCTGCCATGGAAGAATGAATGTAGCGGAAACCATGACAGCCGTACTTTGGGTTTATTTTAAATCTGTCTAATACTGTGACCTTGTCACATTCTCATACAGCCAAATGTATGTTTTAAGCCTTTAAAGCGAAATGGTGACTTATTTCATTTAATTTACATGTATGTTAAATTGTGCTGAAGTTTTTTTTAAATTTATTTTTTTATTTTATTTTTTTTTATCCTGGGCAATATTTATATAGTTGTTATATAAAAGCTATTCTACATGTGCTTGATTGACATTGGCACACAAATAATAATGTTCCATAATCATGTTGCGCTAATCCATAATTAACTATAATCCCCTTTTTTTTTTTCTATTATCTGAACTTAATTTGTTCACATTTTTCAGTCAGACCCAGTGATCCATATCAAACTATCAGTTTTATAATTGTTACCCAGTATATGTTGCTTACCATTTGTCACCACATTTCCTTCTCATGCAGCTCTTACAGCAGCTGAAAAGGCTGATCTGTGATTTATGCCGACTCTATAACCTGCCCCAGCATCCTGATGTGGAGATGCTGGATCAGCCGCTTCCTGCTGGACCCATCAGTAATGATAAGAAGGTAGTCCAAATCAAAACAGGCACACACAGCCTTATTACACTCTTTCCTTTAAGGCATGCGAGCTGATGCAAGCGTTTTGTTCTTGTTCTTCCCAGCATGGAACAACAGACGAAGTGACATCAGAAGAAGAGGAGGAAGAGGAAATGGCAGAGGTATTCAGCTTTGCGATGGGTTGATGCTGGTTATAATAAGACTAGGTAATGCCTAACGCTTTCTTTTATTTGTTGCTGTGGCAGCAGGATATTGAAGATCTAGACCACTATGAGATGAAAGAGGAACCAGTGGATGGGAAAAAGTCGGAGGACGATGGCATAGAGAAGGAGAACCTGGCCATTCTGGAGAAAATCCGCAAGAACCAGAGGCAGGACCACTTGAACGTAAGTGTCCATTCGGTAAGGTACCTTTTTATACAATTTGGGGTTGGGTGGTTCATTTTCGAATAAGAAAGCCAGGCCCAGTTTCCACCTGCTGTTAACGTGTTTTAAGGGATCTAATCTCAAGTTATCAAACAAAGCCTTTGTTTCAGACTGGTGTTAATATGACTAAAAGTGGTTTCTTGTGTCCATTTGTGTATAAGATATCAAACAGACCCTTGCTTCGTATTTCACCATGTTTTTTGCTGGCATATTCACAGCAGTGTGTTAAGATAGCATTGGTAAAAGGGATAGTTCACCTAAGAATTTAAATTCTGCCATTATTTATCCTTTTCCATATCTGTTTTTTTGTCTGTTGAACTCAAAATTAGTTTTTAAAGAATGCTGGAAACCTGTAACCATTGACTTTCATAATAGGAAGAACGAATAGTATGAAAATTAATGGTTACAGCAGGGGTCTTAAACTCAAATTGGTGGGGGGGCCATGAATTAATTCATAGGAGAGCCATTTTAACATTCACCACAAGAAAAAAGTGGAAACCTGACATAACTGATGCATCTTAGGAAAACAGATAAGACGTTTATATTTTAAGCATTGCCTGTCAATAGTGATAATGCAAATCAGCATGTCTATCGTGCCACACATCAACTGCTGAAATATATCTGTAGTTGTTGTGTGTATGGCCGAGCGTTAGACACACACACTCAGTCATTATTCTACAGAGTATATGCAGTCAAAACTCTAGCTTTTTGTTTCTTGTTGTACATATTGAAGGAGTAGTTTAAATTGCAATGAAAATACTCCAAATAATAGGCGTGTGTTAGTTATTATTCTGTCCCAACCAATTGTTTTGTCCCAATAACGTAAGAAAAGCAGTTTGGGTAACTTAAGGGAACTTACTGGCAATTGTTCTTCTCAATATCTTTCCCGCTCTTTGTTATAGTTTTACAAAAAAAGAAAGTGTGTACACATTCACATTTACTTTAACAAGTTCCATTCAACTAGCAGTACAGTTTTACTAATGTACATAGTTATGCAAATCTTAATAAGCATATGTTAAAAATCTATAAAATGAGACCATTTGAATAGAATATTAACAAAATTATCGTATTTGTTACACCACCAGCATAACGTGTAAGCCATTAAGAAGCGTTTGTACAACAAAATACAAGTGAAACGAAACTGCTAATAATCAAACGATTTTTGAATATTTACAAAAATAGAGCTTCAGCAGAAATAGAGCACTTATAGATATATATTTTAACGTTTAAATCAGCCACAGAATTAAAACGCGTGTGAGTTACTCTTGACCGTCACTGAGAGAAAATAAAAGTAAAACTAAACTGATTGCAGTACTTTAAATGTCGACTAGGTGGCGCGTTATTACCACAAGTGGCTAGACGCGCCTGCACAACAATGATAGTGTTTCAAAAATATGTGTTTTGGTAGGCCAAATCCTGTTATATTTTTGACGTTAGTTGCAGGCTGGTGTCCCGCCCGCACACACCAAGTTTTAGTCCAAAGCCGACTGTTCCTGCTTATGTTTAGCAGTTGTTGTCCCGCTGCCCAACCCGCTCTGTTTTCTACCCGCCGAGCCCGTTCCCGAAGAACAAAACCGAAAAACCACCCAGCTGTACAGAGTCCAAACAATCTATAACATGCTGTGTGTATAAACACACACCACAAAGCAAGCCAAGCTAGTGACGCACACACAGACAGCAACATCACACTCTCTCACATTCACACACACAGAAACAGCAACAAACAAGGTAAACGCAGCATCACGCTGTCTCATTCACACACATACATACGTGTTCTTGCTCGCTCGGGAGTCGAGAGCGATATTGTTAGAGAGCCCACTCCAAAAAATACACCAGTTACCAACTGATCCCGCACTTTATTCGGAAGTTTATTCCCGCGCCAATAGAAATCTGGTCTGGTCCCACGGCTCCCGCTGTACAGCTGCGGGAATGCGGACCTCTACCCTGGTTTACAGGTTACTACCATTTTTTTAATTTCCTTTTTTGTTTACTGAACAAAAAAATCAAAGTTGTATGTTACAAATAAAGGTTGAGGTTGAACAAATGATGACAATTTTCATTTTTGGGTGAACTATCTTAAATGAACAAATCCTCTGTGTTTGGGGTTTTAATCATTAAATACCAAAAAATTAGATTGTTTAGTTAGGTTTTTAATCAAACCATCCATTTTCACCATCTCTCTAGATAGGCGTCCATTAGACGTCCAAAACAGATGTCCAAGCCACCTTAGTAATAATCATTAAAATTTATTACAAAATATATAAAAAGATTAAAATAAAAATATGCTTATAAAACTCATACAATAACAAAACCAAATTTAAAGGAAAACTTCGACAGCCCTCTGGTTTACTATTTAGATTTTTGTGCTTGAGTTCAAAGACACTTATTTTTTCCACTTTCTCCCTCTCACTCTCTCTCAATTTTGAAAGAAAAGGTGAAATGCTTAAGGTTTTAAATACCTTAGTCTCATCTTTATGAATAACCTTATTTCGGCAGCCATATCAATATCAGACAACAAATGCTATTGTTAATATTTCTGTTATCAGTTGTTAAAGTTTCGATAAAGGTCTAAATATTTAAAGGTCTAAATATCTTCTAAAGGTTGATTTCTTTAAACCAATAAATTATGATTTATTTCCGCTGGTTGAATCACTTCACATGTTTGCTGCCTGATGGTAGCTTTTTATCGTCACCTCTTTGACGTAGCACTAAGCAGATGTGTGGCTTACAAGAGCTAATGCCACTAGAGAGATGATGTCAGCAGTGTGGGAGATTTTCATTGTGAAAAGAGAAAAAAAAAAAACAGCTGAACAAGTGTGCAACAATGGTCAGGTTTTGTTGCTCGAATCACCAACTATTACCATGACTTTACTGTGGCAACAGTATTAGGACCAATATAAGCATAAATGTGAGCTATTAGAATTGAATTTAAATGGATTGAATGTGAAATGCATAATGTAACATAATTATGGTCATTTTGACATTGAACATTTAGACTAAACTTGCTAAATTTGAACTAAATACCATTTAAAACTAGGGCTTCGATGGAATCGAAATAAAATTTATGTCAATAACGATAATAAGCTCTTGACTTTTTTACTCTATTGATCTAAGAGCCAATCACACAGCAGAAATGTACAACAATGGGAATCTTGAAGTGTGTTGATATTAGAGATCGCTGAATTTTCGGCCACCAAAAATTAGTTATGCTATTTAATAGACCCTCTGATTTTTGTAGCTTCAGTCATTGTTAGGATACTCTTTAAAATCTGGAAGCATTGACAACTGATTTCAAAATATATATATACTCAATCGAGACTGCATTTGAATTTAACCATACTACTCGGCCGATAGAAAAGTATATTCTATTGACCTTATTGTTCAATGTTGAAGTGCGCTCGTTTTTGCGATCGTTCTAGAACTTCCATTCAGATGCCTATGGGAGAAATGACTTGGAGTAAAATACGGCAGAAAACGGTCAAACTACTTGCTCTACAAACAAGTGACTACACAGACAAAATAGTTTTACATTTTTAACATCTAAAAATGAATGGAAGTGAATGGAACTGCAAGTCTTGAGCCAAAAAAATTCAAATGGCTGCGCCCGCTCGTACAATGTGAAGAAGGTGAATACAGTATGAATGTCAATACAATTAATGGAACTCGGACCTACTACATCTGCCATTTTGTCATCACATGACCTACCCGCATCTGTTGTGTCGCTTCTAATTTTTGAATTCTCTTGCAGTCCATCATGAGATAGCATAGCATCTGTCCGATGCTCACTTCAGAATCTTGCCGGTAGTAGTAGATCATACGGGTACTTTTGACATGCTGTTTTTCGAATCCTATGAATTCTGACGTACTACTCGACTCACATACTGTTTTAAGCATGCTATATAGTATGGAAGGATGCAATTTCAGACGCAACTTGTGTCTAAAAATCACGTTTGAACATTGCTGAATGTCTTGTTGAATTTTATTTTTGTTGTTTGAAGATAACACAATGTAAAACGCACTCTTACCAATCCTGAAAAAATGTGTACAACAGTATTGTACAACTAACCACTGAAGAAACAACTTCTTTCTCATATCATGTACCATTTTATATTTTGTAATATTAGACAGTTCCAACATATTCTGCAGTATTAGATAAAAACATCAGAAAAGTTTTAAATCAGAAATGCCTGAAGAAGGGCCCCCGGGCCAAAGTGGGCCATAGTAACGTTTAATTTGGCCACCCATCCCATCTGAAAAATGAGGGAGAGTGATGGGGAGGTGGTTGGGGTGAATGCTTTCGACAAGAGATCGTCATTTTGAATTTAATGTAACCTTTTGTTTCTTTGTTTTATCACCAAGCTACCAAAAATGACCTGAAATTAAATTATTTATTTACAATTGTAAATAAAAGACTTTTAAAATGTAAATACTGTCACTTGACAGATCAAGTTGAAGGCAGTAGCAGCTCGACTAGTGTATTTAGCATTGAACTCCATTGTGTTATAAATGGGGTTGCTTATGTTTTAACTGTATTAAATTCATTATGAAAAAGGTCCTGCATTAGTTAATATGATTTAAAGCAACATTTTAGGAAATTCCCCTTGATTAATTTATTGTAATACGGTTTAAAATATATATTCAGCCCACAGCCCTCAATCAAGTTAGATATTTTTTACTCTTTATAGGAAAAACTATGAGCACCCCTGTTTTAAATAAATAAATAAGGAAACTGGACAAAAAAAATAAAAATCCCAAATGTAAAAGGAATATGTGCCAATCATATATTTGCTTTTGACCAAAGCTCATCTTAAATCCAGGTATAAACAGGCTGACGTAGTTGAAAATGGACAAGCTCAATTTATTACATTATTTTTATATACTTTTATTTGGCAGTGTCCACTGGCTATCAAATTGTCATAAGACTCATCGTTATACGAGGTGTAAACAGACCTGAGGTGGTTGAAAATGGACAAGCTCTATTTGTTTCACACCAGTATTTAACCTTGTTCACTTGCTACTCATTTGACAGACACTCTTTAATGCCAGGTGTAAACTGGGCCTCATTTGATGTTTGCACTGACTATTTTATCCTCTCCTCATGTGTAATGTAATGCAGTGAAGCAAATGATTTCTTCTATAAGCAAGTAAAAGCTTTTTTTTCCCCTTCATTTTCTAAGTCTGTAATTTAACATTATGTTATGGTCGACAGAGGTTGTATATGTTCTCTTAATGCTCGGATTTTGTTGTGTTTTAGGGTGCGGTGTCCGGTTCAGTTCAGGCCTCCGACCGCCTCATGAAGGAACTCAGGGAGATCTATAGATCACAGAGTTATAAGACAGGTAATTTTAGTTGCACATTACAGCAGTGACATTTCCATTTGTCTCTTTTAAACCTAAGGAGCTGCCTATTAATGGGAACTTCTTGACTCTTATGAAACCTCATAAATGGCTAATTTGGAAGACTTTGCTTGTCCGTTCTTTTTGTGTCTGCCATAGCTGTGCATTTCTAAAATTGCCTTAATGAAGCGTGCTTGAAATTTACAGTTTGACTTTGAGTACGTCACTCAGTTTGGCAAAAGCAAGCAAAAATAATAATAATAATAATAATACATTTTATTTAAAGGTGCCTTTCTAGCAACTCAAGGACACCGTACAATCAACAAGAGCAATAAAACAACAAGAGAAATAATAAAATATACACAACAATAGTGCAGATAAAATGAAGTATTAAAAGCCATCTTAAATAAGTGGTTATTGAGTTTTGATTTGAATAGTGTGAGGGAGTCAATAGCCACTTTCACAGTGATACCGGTAAATATCTGGAAAATTTCCGGAACGACTTTACCGGTATATTCAAAAAAGCGCTGTTCACACAGGCGAGGATGTTACGGAAATTTTTCGGAAAAGAGCGTTTATACATCCATTCCAAAATACCGGTAAATTCTGACATCATTCACCACAAATGAGCTTTAAACGGCTGCGCTTGTATTTGTAAACATTTGACTAAATTACAAACTCTGTGGATGATCAATATTGTAAACAACTTTCGCAGGATCACTTTTGCATGTCGAGATGTTCATAATATGTGCGTGTGCAGGCGCTCACAGGCTGTTTCACAGGCACACGCAAAGCTTGAAGGTAAACAAACAACGGCTTATCATAAGCATCTCATCGATGATTTTTTACACAGTTGGCATTAAGAAGAACATATAAACGTGATCTGACTAACTTCTAGCAGCTAAATGTGTCTGGAAAAATATTCAAAGGCTTTTATTCTCACAAACCGCGCGGACGTAAATGCGTCTGACTGTTGTGATTGGCTAAAGCAGATGTCTCACGTCAGCACGTTCTAGACGTGCACACGCTTATTACGGCAATCTTCCTTCTGCATTCACACAGCGCAGCATTCCAGCAAATTACCAGTAATGTTACAACTTCTCTTTCCGGAAAATAGCCTGAACAAATTTACCGGTATTTTCAAAAAGGACCTGTTCACACATTCCGGAAAGGTCTGTATGTGTGAAAGGGGCTAATGTTTCTGATGGCAGGTGGTAATGAGTTCCAAAGCCGCGGAGCAGAGCGGCTAAATGCTCTGTTGCCCGTAGTTGAAAGACGAGAAGAGGGAACAGACAAGTGGAGGAAGGAAGAAGATCGCAGAGTGCGAGAAGGAACAGAAATGTGGATGAGGGCAGACAAATATGGAGGGGCGAGATTGTGGATGGCTTTGAATGTTAAAATCAAGATTTTAAAGTCAATTCGAAAATGAACAGGTAACCAGTGACGCTGCTGCAGCACAGGGGTGATGTGATCAGGAGTAGTAGTTCTGGTGATGATACTGGCAGCTGAGTTCTGAACCAACTGAAGCTTACGGAGAGATTTATGAGTGAGACCAAAGAGAAGAGAGTTGCAGTTATCTAAACGAGATGTGACAAGGCTATGAACGAGAACAGCAGTGGCATGAGGGGTAAGAGAAGAGCGGAGTTGGTTAATGTTGCGTAGGTGGAAGTAAGCAGACCGGGTGATGTTATTGATGTGAGAATCAAAAGATAGGGTGCTGTCAAGGATGACACCCAGACTTTTAACTGGTTTAGAGGGATAGATGGAACAATCGTCAATTAAAAGAGGAAAAACTGTCAGTTTTGGAGAGTGTTGGTTTGGTACCAACAAGCAAAACCTCAGTTTTTTTTAACTGTTTAGTTTGAGGAAGTTAAGAGAGAGCCAGGACTTGATTTCTGCTAAGCAAACTGTAAAGCCTGATTTATACTTCTGCGTCAGGTGACCGGCGTAACCTACGGCGCATGCAACGCGCGTGGCTGTGCATTTATACTTCTGCGCGCTGTCTCTGTTGGTCTGCATTTACACTTTCGAAACGCTAGTGGGCAGTGAGGTGTTAATGTTCCTCTGTGTCGAGTTTCTTCGCTGTTGTTTTGCTTTTCCTGAACACTTCCGGGATGTACAAGTGGCTCAAACTCGCTCATTTTGAGGCAGAAACCGGCGGACGTGCAACAACTTGCAACACAAAACAAAACTTTACATCCGGAGCTCCTTCACGGGACTCCACACTTGTAAACAATCGCTCGCGCCATTCGCGCGGCTCTCGGTCCCGCCCAGACTCGTCAGCGCTACCAAGCCGACCAATCACAGAGCTTGCGCTACGCGTCGTTGCGACGTGTAGTTACAATTTTTGAGAGGTGCACGTCAGTGACGGCCACGGCGAAGGGCTATGCGTCAGCGCCGTAGCATACGCCGGCGTTTGACGCAGAAGTATAAATCAGCCTTAAGGGATGTAGGTGGAAAACGAGAAGAGGGTTTGCCAGAGAGATAGATCTGGGTGTCATCCGCATAGCAGTGAAACTGTATGTTATATTTACGGAGAATATTACCAAGTTGAAGGAGATAGATGATAAAAAGTAGGGGCCCCAGGACTGAGCCCTGGGGAACACCCGAAGAAACTGTAAAATGCTAAGAAGTGAATGATTTGAGTTGAATGTGTGGCCTAAGAGATAAGATAAATATCCAAAATAAAAGTTCAAATACATTTACTGTGTGATAAAGGCTATTGAAACAGTTAGAATGTCCTTTTAATTTGTATTGGCTTTGTATTTTGTGATTGATATGGTAACGATTCACAATTTTAATTTCACTATTTGATTTCATCACTTTTTTTTTCAACAAGACATTATACAGTAAATAATAAGGTATCCTTTTTAGTATGCTGCACGTTCTGCACTATCACTGTACATTTCAAATCAGATAAAATCACACACATAAGAAAAATCTATTCTTATAAACAAAGGCTTTACCTGTTCTTAAAAATAGATTTAATTGTGACCCAAACAGATCTGAATCAAACATGCAGCAGGAATGTTTTGTTACTGCTAAAGAACCACTTTTCCTAGTTCAGAGCCGTTTCTTTGGGCGTTTAGAGAAATTTAACCAATTTGGAAGCAAATATAAAGTTAGTGGCGTGAGATCTGTTGCTCTGTTTCTACCTTCCAGATGCTCTGTAAAGGCATCATTTGTGAAGTTTAAAATGCAGTACATGTTCAATCCTCAAAACTGACTTATTGACAGATGGCTGCTTTCAGATGCTTACTGGAGTTTGTGCGAGTCCGTTCAAAAGAGTGCTCACAGCTGTGCAAAACTCCGATTATATGATGTGAAATTGTTGTAAGCACATTCTTTTATGTCTTAAGGACAGGGCAAATTAATGAGATATGTAAAACAGATATATGTACATCAGCTGAAAACAGCAGTCTGCCATTGATTTTGATGTCTTCAGTAATAATCAAACAGCATTAATTCTGAAAACCATTGTCCTGAAATGACTTCCAGCATTAGTATTTATTTTCAGCTCTAGCTCTACCTAACAGCATTTACTGGAGAGATGGAGATGACGATGGTAAATGTCCCATTTGATTGGTCATATTTGGATAAACAAACTATGGATGTAGCACATAAAACTAATTTAATTTAGTGCACTTTCCTGTGTTATGGATATTGCGTAAACTATTATCCCAATAGTGCTTATTAGGGATGCTCACATTAACTGATTAACCACTAACCAAACGGATGCATTTTTAACAGATGAATGGTATCAGTTAAATGGTTAAAATTATTACTTTTTTTTTTTTTTTTAAAGTTTTGCTACATAAATGTACAACACATATTTGTTAACTCACCAGATGGTAACATGTGCAGATGAATTTTGTCAAATAAGCAAAATAAAAGGAGCGAAAAGAAAGACATTGCAGGGCACAGTTTGACGAATTGATGCTAAACCAGCGCTGGCGATGATGCCTTTCTCCTGGATCTGCTTCATAAACACCTCTGTGTTTTTGAACAAGTGGGAAAGAAGCCACAAACTTACTAAAATGTCCACTGCTTTAACAAGCCAGCCACATGGTCAAGCGTCTGGGTTTTCTTTCCATCACAGCACGCTCCACTCCGCAACAGATATAGTTGATTTAGTCTACAACCAACAAACAAACCTTTTTTTATTTGGAAAATTGTCGTTAAGAGTTTTTTATAAAAGATCAAATGTCTAAAAAAAAGCCTAATCTACAAATTAAACAAATCCATTGATTTAGGCTACTTTATTTTGAATGATGATAGCTCGCACTAAACTGAGGCTTTTGTTTTTTAGCTATGTAAACTATAAAAGATGTATATGAACTAATGCAATACTATATGTAATAAAAAAAATTATAACACAATTATGCTTTGTGCTTTAGTAGCCTATACTTAAAAAAAAAAAAATACACACATGTGCCTTGTTTGTCTCATTATGCGAGCGAGACAGAGAAAACGAAAGCACAGAAGCTCTATGGTAAAATCAGATGCGCAAGACATTCTTTAAATTAGTGACTACTATAAAAATGTTGACAGAGGTTTGTGATATAAGAATTACAGCGGAGCATTAATTAAATGCGTATTTTCCATGGAACAAACAGTTTAAGGGTAGCCTGCTGTTTTTATTTGACCATGAACATGATTGTAAAAAACAGCCTATGCCAGTTCTTAAAAAGGATTCAGTCAGGGTTTTCGCTTTGTAATCTATATTTGTAGTTTAAGTGAAAATATCTATGGCAGGACTATTTTTTTTATTTTTATTTAGTTCGTTCTATTTTTTCAATGCTGTTGGAATCGAGATGTTATGTACTCTGTTGTTTGCATGTTGAAATGCAAAATATATTATATATATATATATATATATATATATATATATATATATATATATATATATATATATATATATATATTAGTGTCACACAAAATAGACATGTCAATGATTTGTTTTTGTTGTTAAATATTAGGGGTGTCACTCGATTAAAAATCGAAATCGATTTCGATTATCGAATCAAAAAATAGAATCGTCGATGCTGCCACGCCCCCATGTCACGTCAGCTTGGCTTGCCAAGCGGGAAAATAACAGGCTTGTTGAAGTGCTTGTTAAACTGCAGAAGCAGGAGACCCGTCGACAGAGCTTAAACCCCCTCCTCTTTCAATGAAGTCGCCGGTGTGTAAGCATTTTGGATTTCCAGTGAGTTATGTTGACAACGTTCGTGTTGTCGACAAAAAAAACCCCACAGTTTTGCAAGCTCTGCTGTGTACATATTACGTACGGTTCGTCCGATAGACAACACCAGCATCGCGATCCTCCGCCCGCCCACGTTGCAAACCCGCTCGCGAAAAATACACACTCAGGCCCTGTTTACACAGTCTTTGTTTTTAAATGGCATTTTAGAACGACAACGATTTGACATCCACAGTGGCGTGTAGCATTTCCGAGCAGCCCTCCTTCCTCTCTACCTCTGAAAATGCACATCGCGTGACCACACAGACGTACTCACAGCCATGCGCTCGAGAGAGCAGGTCCAGGCAGTCAGAGGACTGCTTCAATCTTTCACTCACTTGTACTTAGTCATTTTAGCGAACACCTCAGATACTGTTGGCTGGTTCCTGTTGGTTGTGCACCTTTTTTTACCGACGCCATTATAACGACACAGATCACTGCCTATTCACGAGTCCCGCAGAAAAAGTGATTGACTAGTGGTAATTATGTGTGTATCTTGCCTTTATTCATTTACTGTATGATTTGTTTATGGGTAAAACAAAGACCATGCAGGTCAGGTAGTTTAAACTGTAGGCTACAAATAATTAATTGGTCATTAATTAATTAATTGTTCATAATCGAAATTCGAATCAAATCGTGCCTTTAGAATCGAAAATGTAATCGAATCGAGGATTTGGAGGATCGTAACACCCTTATTAAAAAATAATTTTATATTAATCTAACAGGTTAATAGTTAATATATTTGGTTAACCAGCGACAGTTGTCAGTTGGCAAAAATAACCGAAATGGCCATCCCTAGTGCTAATTTTCGATGTATTGTGCAGCTCTATATTGTGGGATCATCGACAGGGTGTCCGCTGGGTCTTAAAAAGTATTAAAAGCTAAATAAATCCATTTAGAAAAACATTTAAGGCCCCTGAAAAGTATTAAAAAGTCTTAAATGCTATTTTACAAGATATTACATTTTGTATCAGAATGCTAAAGTTTGCCTAAATTTAATCCTAGAATATTCGATATTGAGTAGTTTTTCAGAAATCAATAAAATCCTGCTAGATTTGACTTCAAGCTGATTTGTTTACTGCAGTAACCAGGGAAACGCTGTTATACATATAGCGCCACCTGCTGGATTAGCATTTTTATATAGCATATGAATACTGTTTTAGTTTAGGATATACTGTTAATGTCGCAGATGAGGAAAAAGAGTCTTAAAAAAAACTAAAAGGTATTGAATTTCATTCTTTGGTTCCTGTATATACCCTGATTGATATTTTTCCACTCTTTAACCGTTGTCTAAAAAGTTAGGCACAGGGAACATTGGTGTGGTGTGAAATCTGTTGGCATGCGAATGAGTCTTAGTGAAAAGAATGTTTCAGGTTTGCATGATCTGTTTGTTTACATTATATTCTTTTGGTTCCAGGTATCTATTCAGTGGAGCTAGTAAACGATAGCCTGTATGAGTGGCATGTCAAGTTAAGGACGTAAGTATGCTTATCATATAAGAAATAGCGTGTTGAATGATTACAGTTTGAGTCACTAATGTGTAAAATGACTCTGTTTGGTTTATAAGGGTTGATCCAGACAGTCCCTTACACAGCGACCTACAGGTTTTGAAGGAAAAAGAAGGAATGGACTACATTCTGCTCAATTTCTCTTATAAAGTGAGCATTGTTGTTATTTTTTTATTTTATTGTTTTTTTTTTTGGTGTACAAATGAAAAGAGATAACAATTGAATTTTGGTTTTCTTGTGATGGCAGGATAACTTTCCTTTTGATCCTCCCTTCGTACGGGTTGTGTCTCCTGTCCTGTCTGGAGGGTGAGCTTGAGAACTTTGCTGAACCTATCTTGTATAATTATTTCTATATTTAATGGTTGCATTTACTTTGGTGCGAATTTAATGGGAGCATAGTAATATTTTTGATGTTACATAAAATGTCTTGTTTTCATTGCACAAAATATGTAGTAAAATTATGTTTTAGTTGGATAGTTCTCAATACAGTAAAACAGGCTGTCATAGTGAGCATTCAGCTGCAAATTGAAGGAGAGGGGAGTCTGTCAACAACAGCTGCTTTAAATTTATTTATTTTTTGTCACTTTTTTAAAAATTAAAACATCTTTACTTTCTAAAAAAAAAAAAAAGCATTCTGCAAACAAAGAATGAACCACAGCGACAGCTAAAATTTAATACGCAAGTGCAGATCCACTTACATCAAGAATGCATATGAAAGTGTTAGTTTAATAATTTTGTAATGTTTATATAAGTTGTTTGATCAGTTATTTTAAAAAAAATGTTTTGTGATTTGTCCAAGACTTGATGTCTATACAAAATTTAAAGTCCTCCTGAAAATTAAATCAAAGGCGTCCATATGTTAGTTTTCAACTCTGTTCAACTCAAAATGAAAATTGTGATAGTTTCCCTTTACTTGTTCCAAACCACATAAACCGTTTTCTATGATCCATTTTACACAAGATATTTTGTAGAATGTTGAGCATTCTTTTTTCATATTGTTTAAAATGTCGTGTTCAACAAAAGACTAAAATTAACGTCATTAATTACACTTTCTTTGTAATTAATCATGATTAATCACGAAACACCTTATTTATTACAGTAATAAAAGCACATGCATTAAATGCTATTTGAATTTTAAAACAATCAATGCCAATAACAAATAAAAAGGATTTCCATCTTGAATTCTAAGTGAACTACACACACACACACACACACACAACGTGCGCAGTACAGTGGACCCGGTGAGCGAGGGAGGGATCCCTTCAGATTCATCCACACGCACAGTCGCGTTCATCAAATTTGCTTAAACTACGCGCTCTAAAGTATGGCTGTATCTTACAAGCACGGATTCTTGACAGCTTGCGACTTTACCTGCCATTTTCACTGAATATATTTACATTGACACCAACACTCCGTTTTATGATTAAGATAATACTGATTAAGAGTCTACCATGTAAGCATCGATTTTTGATTACTTTAAAGGATCATGCGAGTCCTGAAATGCGGAGGCTTTTCTTTCCGTTTTCCATGCAGTATCAAATTTCATTAAAACATCCTGAATGAAAATATGCTGAATGAGAGTGAACTGCTGAACTGCAGTTAAAGTCGAAAGATTAAAAAGGAAACATCTGAAATTGCATGAAACTCTGGAGGAAACGCAGAATAGCCTTGTGATGCAACATTAATTGTTTTATACTGAAACGTTCGTGCTAAAAGCGCGCCCTTTAGTCTTATCCAAATTTCTTGCATGTTAAACACGCGCAGGGCCGGGGCAAGCTGAACTGGTGCTCTAGGCAAACGACAATCACGCCGCACTCAACCCAAAAGTGAAAAAAGTGACCTTTTTGTTGATGAAAGTGAAGACCGGGGGATTCGCTCAATATTCTGTTGCCTAAGGCGGCCGCTTAGGTTACCTCTATGACGCATGTCCCTGAGCACACGTCGGCCACAACAGGAAGAAACTGCAACTGCGTTTTTTTTTTTTTTACTTTTTAGAAATTTAAAATTAATCACGCGCATTACCGCGCTAATTTTGACAGCCCCGAAAAGACCGAAACTGGCACAAGCTTTGTAAAAATTGAGTGAGCTGTCCCTTTAAAGTTAAGATTTGCATTTATATATAAGCATTCAAAACTTGTTGTTTATCACCTTTGCTGATATGTCAACCAATCAGATGCACTCTAGAAACTGAATTATCCCACCAGTTACAATACACAATATCTGCAGCTGAAATTAGTAGTTTATTTTAGTTTTAAGTTATAAACAGCCATAGATACTTAAAATATTTATAGCTACAAGGGTTTGACATAATAACAAGGACATTTGGTTTAGTGAGCTCTTGCAGTTAATATTAACTGACTTGTGTATTAACCATTGCTCTCTGAACGCACACAATAGTGTTTTTTTACTGAATGACTCAGCAATTTAAAATGAATAAGGTGAGATGTTGGGTGATTCAGTGACCCATTAAAAAAAGACAGACACTTGTTTCCTTGAATGACTTTGCAGTCTGAGACGATTGGGTGAATCATTGTACTCTCCAAAAAAAACTTACTGCCACCTACTGGCAGGTTTATTTAATGTTTAAAAATATTTCAGTGGTACCTCGTTTTACCGCGGTTAACCTTTTACGGCCTTGCAGTTTTGCGTATTTCTTTTAGTGCAATTAGACATGCTTTTTTTTAACAGCACATTGTGTTCTGCATCCTCCTCGATGTCTCCTTTACAGTACAGAATGCGCTCAGCTTGCCATAGTTACATAAAGCATTGATTGCTAGAAATAGGCATGGGACGATAACCGTGTTTAAGGAATACCACAGTTTGGAAAAGTCAAGGTTATAAAACCGCCAACATTTTCTGCTATACCGTTTCTATATTACGTGTAAGATTAAAAAAAAAAAATTGTAATTGTTTTTTTTAGGACAACAGTATCTCCAGCAGAAAAGATATCCAAAGATCCAAAAAAAAAAAGTGTTTTTGAAACATGAAGGCAGCAGAAGTCAATTTATTTTAAATATTCGAGCTGTGATTTTTACTGCTTCAAAACATTTTAAATGTTCCTCAAGTTGAAATATATTGTGTACATAGGGGGAAATGTTTTGATTTTTACCCAAACAGTTAAAAAGAATTATTTTAGAGCAGTAATCTCAATACCATCATACCCTGAAACCGCGATATTTACATCCAAGGTTATCATACCGTCAGAATCTTATACCGGTCCATGCCTAGTTTATTTATATGTAATTCAGTGTATATAGTTTGCCTAATGCTTGCATATGTAAGATAATAACGAAAGGTACCCAACACAGTGTTGATCTAGATTTGAGTTTTATTAGTTGTAACAACAAGTGGAGAAATGCCAGCATACAGGCATTAATCAACTCATGTTCATTTCTATAGCACTTTTACAATGTAGATTGAGTCAAAGCAGCTTAACACAGAAGTTCTAGTAAGTTGAAACTGTCCGTCCAGTTTTCAAAGTTGAAGTTGTGTTAGTTAATACAGTCAATGAATGAAATATTTCTTTTGAGAAATAAATGCTTACTGAATTTAAGGGTAACTAAAATATTTTGCTGGCCTGACTGGGCATGTAACCTGAATTAAATGCCATGGTAGGAAAGCATTGAAATTCTGACAAGAAGTATTTTAGTTTGAAGTCATAAACAGCCATAGATACTTAAAATATTTATAGCTACAAGGGTTTGACATAATAGAAGCTAGAAGTGTGAGTTCCAACAAGGATGCAAAAAGTGTTGTAACTGTCCGAAGCAAGACCATTATAAAGGGGGTCGCACACCGCATGTGCCAAGCCATGCAGCGCCATGCATTTTAGACTTGTAAACAGGCTTAT
This sequence comes from Danio rerio, assembly GCF_052040795.2. NCBI lineage: Eukaryota > Metazoa > Chordata > Actinopteri > Cypriniformes > Danionidae > Danio > Danio rerio. The sequence continues at coordinate 31,816,883 of NC_141045.1, read as the reverse complement.
ATCATATTATTGCTGCGCCACAGAGCGAGAATAGTTTCATTTTAAATTGCTGTCATGTGCGTGGCGCATCTGGTGTGTGCGACTCCCTTAAGGCTGGAGTCTGCTAGTTTTGTGGATCAGTGACTCCAGGAAAAAGAGCATTAAACTGGATTCCAACATTATCTGCACAAAAGCTAAAAAGCGTTATGAACCTTTTGCTGACAGTGTTGAATGTTTCCTGACAAAGGGTTTTGATCTTTAGTTTCATTCTATAATCATTCTATAATAAGGTTTGAACTTTGAGAGTGTGTAAACAAAAGAGAAAAATGTGAAAATGTTAATACCAAGTCTGAGAAAAGTGTATAAAGTGTGTAGTGAGGGGGTTTACAGCTTTAAAACACCTAGAGTAGTTGTAAAAAATAAAGCTGACTACTTTGTGGATTTCGCCTATTCAGGGTGTTTTTAGAACAAAACTGCAGCGAATAATGAGGGACCACTGTATTGCATTTTTCCAAGATATCTCCTATGTGCAATATACATTATTCATAGTAATTTAGTAATGGTATGATTTTAGTGTTTCATGTCATGTAAAGGCATTTGAGCTGTGTAAATGCATCTCAATAAATCTTCAAACAGCTTTCTAAAGGTACCTGAAGTGAAAATATTTAATTTGTGCTCATTCAATCGGTAACATTAGCGTCTTTATTATATTTGTTAATTTTATGAATTAGTGATATGATATGAAATGATAGATGACTCTTATGTTAGACAAAAATGCTTTGGAATGAATGTAAGGTGGCTGATATCACAGGTAATGCAGTTTGAAGTTGATAAAAATATACTTTCTGTTAAGTTACATTTGTGCTACAGAAAAATGACTGATTTACTTGAGTACATGTCAAGGGTTCATGTTATACCTAATGCGAACTGATGCATTGTGCGTAATTCATACTTCAGTTACAGTGCTTTTCACAGGTTTGAAATATACTTGCGGTGGTAGCCGGATTGAAACATGTTTTACTTATGGCACATAAATAGTTCAAACTTCATGTAACACAAAAATTTATTATTATTTTTTTTTACAATGTTTTTATTCATTATAACACTGTTATGCACAGTTTCTTTTCAATGGGTTAAAGTAATAGAAAATGCTATTTAAGAGCCATGTGTACACCGCTGCACTCTCTTGAGGTAAATGATTTGATTGACCATTTCTAATGGTGTACATATATTTGCAGCTAGTTTAGATGTCATTTCTGAGTATTTGTTTTTTTATATATATAGTTTAGACTAAAGGATCTGTTATTTACTTTTACTCTGTCTTGTGGCTGTGCGTTCTGTGAGCTGCAAAGCCAAGCGAATAGTCTTTAATAAAAGAGTAATGCAAAAACGCAACAACTTCAGAAAGCGAAAGCAAAAGTGGACTCCAGAAAATTTTAGGAGATTAAAAACAAAGGCCGGAAGCTTTTTTAAGCCTCAAAAAGACGAATCTCTGTGTGTCTCTGCAGAGCATGTGAGACTGTTTGAGGAAGTCTTGTTGACAGTTCTCGCACACACACAACAACACACACACACCCACTCACATTAACCACGTTTCCACTATCGCACCTAAAGCGAGCGAGCCAAGACCAGTCACGTTTCCACTGTCACTTCCGGGGCCTGATCGGGCCAAAGCGGGGCTGTCTCTGGGCCAGAGATTTTTATTTTGGAGATAATACACAATATGAACACAACAGAAAGACATAAAACTTTACAATTTACGTGTCCACTTTTGTAGGCTGAAAACAATAGTGTCATATCTTCAAAAAATAGCCTAAGCTATATTGAATTAATTTAAAGAATTACAAATATCGGATATAAGAAAATCATATTAAATATATAAAGCAATAAAAAAAAAACTAGCTACAATAATGTAGCTATATACAATAAATAAGTTAAACCGTTTTTAAGCCAAATATATCTTTCATTTTACAAAGGCCTGTCTGAAAAAAAGATTTTAGATATTTTCTAAAAACAATAAACACAGGAGGAGTTTTGAAATATTATTTATTAAGTATTTGGATACAATGATATTAATCAAACCGTGCAAACAGAGCATTTTGGGCGAGTGAAAGCAGAAACTAGGCGACCTTCTTTTCTGTCATCCAGTCCTGTGCATCGCCGCTTTACAAACGCGCTGGGGAAAACTGCAAATACAAAATGTGTCCTCAAACAAATGTTTATGATTTTATATGACGTGTTAAAATTTTAAAATGAAATTTAAATGTTAGTGGATAGCTGCTGAGCGCAACGGAATATAGGCTATATTTTATGACATGCTCTTATGTGCTGAAACACTTAACATTTTCCTTTATTTAAGATCAATGAATAAAATGCAACATCATTCAGTAAAGGGGAATTACCTATTAAGTGTTTTATGCTCTAGGGGAAAAAATTATATGTTTTAGGTCTCTCCGGAGCATTTAGGCTGAATGTTTGACGACGTCTATCAAAACGAGGATGTCATAAAATACATTTCATGCCGAGTTATTACCAGAGAATTTCTGTGGTTTTATTTTATGGATGGGTGCGTTCACTACGCTGGGTCCCTCCGTTAGTGGAGAGACCACTTGATTCACGATGCCAACAGTGGGTCGGCGAGTAAACAAATGTGATGCTGTACATTAACGTTTCATTTATTTGTTTCGGTTGTCTTCAAATGAACCGTTTTGTGATGCGATGTTGTGCTTTATCTGCCTGATTCTTGTTGAACTGGGCGGGTTGTGTGGCGTATAATTCGGGGGACATTCTGGGGGCGGGTTTTTGCGTGACACACTGCAAACTACTAGCCTGTCAGTGGAAACACGACATGATTACATGCTCAACCTCCTGAGCGATTAGCCCAGCCCGATAAAACAGTGGAAATGCGGCTAATGAGCAGTACAAAATGTGTAGGGCTAGAGAAGATTGTCTACTGGTCAATCGAATGCTAATGTTGGGTTATCTTTGGCGGATACAAAAAAAAAAGTGTAAAAGGATGATAGGATTGTTTAAAAAAAAAAAAAAAAAACTGTCACTAAATACACTTGGGCGGCCGTTAATAAATTTGGGCAGCCCACCCAAGTAAAGTCTGTGTGGGAAGCGCTGAGTTAGTAGTTTATACGCATGTTGATAGAGATACACTAATTTATTAACTGTTATTTTCCTTTATTTAACTGGTGCAAATATTCTGAGATTTTCAAAATGCATCACTATTCACTCTTGAATCAATTCTGAGTTTAGCTTTTAACAGCAGATGCCTCTCTAAACTAGTTTTTAACTAAAATATAACGTGCCATGCTAAATGCTTTTATTCTTCCTCACTCTAGCTATGTTCTTGGAGGAGGAGCCTTGTGCATGGAGCTTCTTACAAAACAGGTTTGAGATCTCTCTGAATTCCACATTTTCCTCATTGAATTAAAGTGAGAGATGAATCTAATCTGTGCTGTCGTTCACAGGGCTGGAGCAGTGCCTACTCAATAGAGTCAGTCATCATGCAAATCAATGCCACCTTAGTCAAAGGGAAAGCCAGAGTGCAGTTCGGAGCAAATAAGGTTCGTCCAGGCCTCAAAATGACTCTAAAAAAAATTTGCCTGCAGGAATGTTAACCCTGTGCCGTTTTGTTTTGCCCAGAATCAATACAATCTCGCCAGAGCACAACAGTCATACAAATCATTGGTTCAGATTCACGAAAAGAACGGTAGGTGAAGAAACCATGCACTCAAATACACAGTTGATGCACTTTGAACTGTTCTCATTTGTTTTTTCTTCTCCTTTAGGCTGGTACACACCTCCTAAAGAAGATGGCTAGGAAAGGCATTGATCCGCCTGCACACCGCAAACATGGGATGTCTGGTCAAACCTTCGCTTTATTTTACTAATGTTTTTCACCTCTTCAGCTTGAGTATGATGCCCTCCCGCGTGTAAGTGGAAACCATCAGGGGAAACGTTCGCCCTCTCGCTGTCTGGAATGCTCGGAAATTTGCATCGTCCTTTATCTTCTGCAAGGCTGGACTCTTGACCAGATCCCATGACGTCTGGATTTCTGTCCATTTCTCATGCTCTCTTTCCCTCTTTCATTTAGTTTCTTCTATTCTGATGGAATGTTCAGAGCCTTGGTACTAATGAGGCAATTCAAAATGTTTTTTCTCTTTTTTTTTTCTCCTTCCATCGCTTCCTCCACGCTTTTACTGGAGCATGGCTCTGTTCAGGATATTACATAGATGGAGATGCTCAATGAAGATGCTGGATCTGATCCTCTCCGTCTGCTTTTAAAGGACGTTCTTATGGCCGTGGACTTTAAAATGGTGGTTTACTGAACTTAAAACAGGAAATGGATGCAACTAGAGACAATGTGAAGACAATGTGCCACTGCTCTTGTATCTATTGACTTTTTGTCCCCCCCACCCCCTCATGCGTTCCGAGTTAACATGTACTGGTACATTTAATGCTGATGTCGTCGAAGAAACGTTACTTGCCACAATTATATGCGCAAGCTTCCTAAGCAACCCTAATGTTAAACGAAAACGCCGAGGACGAGAGGAAGGAGCACGTATACAGCTCCAGATCTCGTATGTTTTTTTTTTTGTTTTGTTTTTCTTCCTCACTAAGGATCAGTTTCCTTACGCTTGCTTTTAGCATGTGGCTGATCTGACCAATAATGGACAAACGCGAGCTTTGGCGAAGTGGAACAAGCCGTCGATCCATCGTTGAACAGAGCTCCACTTGTATACTTGTAAATGGATTTGAGGCGTCTTAAATGTGGTGTTTATGTGAAGTGGGGGAATTATCCGAGTTGTTTTCACAGACTTTGGGACTCGAAATGGGGGAAAAAAGGTTGATGTTTCTCAAAATAATGGGGTAATATCTTAAAAATTGTATTTATATAAGTGATATGAACATAACTTTTTCTTTTTGTTTTGGTTTTTTTTTTCCACCTAATTGTCATCTCCTGTTTTGAAAGATGTTTATAATTTCTGCTCCATTAAAAGCAAAAACAGCTGTTACAGATTGAGGTTCACATTACTAATGGACCTCTTATGATCAGCAGGATTTAAACGTTTCGTTTTGTGAGAATCTTAAAGAGCGCAAATAATACTTTTCTCATAGCACAACACTTCAAGAGCACTGTTCCTTTCCAAACCTCATGGACAATTCTCACAATCCCCTCAACATGTTGTTTGTTTTACCTCTTGGATTTGAATGTCCAGTATAAAGTCTTAAGAATGGTCGATGTGCTAACGTTCACAGCGAACTTTTGGAAATTCACCACACCCTCCCTACCGTAGTCTTTGTTTCGCAGTGTATTATAAAACTGGCTTTCGAAGAAAGGCTTGCGCTCGTGACGACGTCTCACAATTTTCATGGAAAACTCAGGAAAATCCATTCTGTTTGAAAACACATTTCCTCTGCTTCTCCACTTTCTCTAGTTTTGGAAAGTTAAGAAAAGGAGTTGTTTAACGACTTCCTCAGCTTAGTATTTTCTGATGGCGCTTGGTTCCGTCGTAACAAGTGTTAAAAGGCCAACTCTGATTGGACGACTCTATGAAACGTATCAGATTTCCATTTTGTTTACGGAGTTAACAGTCAAACGTAATGTTTTTGTTGTCGCGCACCCGTTCAGCTTTCCCACTTGTAAATATTTCGGGACTTTTGGCTTAGTATTTGCACAGAATGTTGTGATTGTGCCTCATGGATCAGCCCCGAGTTTGAACTTCGTAACTGGCAGTCTCTTGGATACATGTTATCATCATGAAAACGTGAGATGCAAATGTCATTTTAACTCCAATCACGTGTATAAGAGACATTGCTGCAGGAATGTCTTGAGTGTTCGCTTTGCAAATAATGGCTGCCGCCTTGATTCAGAGACGTATTCATCTGTGATGTTGAAAAAGGCAGACTTTACAGGGGGGTTCGTCTCAGAAGTGCATCTGTGTTTTCAGAGTTGTTGACCTGGGCTCGTCTGCATTGACCAAGGTTTCTGTGACTGATTAGCTGTCTCTTGTTTCCTTGTTCAGACAGTTACTGTTTTTGTTTTTCTCCACATCGATCGTGAACTTCACAGTAACCAATAACAGAATTCGTCTCTGGTGCCATCTCATGGAATGGTTCTTGAAGCTCACACTGTTGGCATGCTTTCTGGGTTGTTTTTTTTTTTTTTTTTTTTTTTTTTTTTTAGGTTTTTTTCCATTACAAGAGAATTTTGACCATGTACAGTATATTTGTAAACTTGCATCAAGTTTATGAATAAAGAATTTTACGAGGAGCCTTGTTGGGGAATCTGTGAGTCGTTCGGTTGCTGTATTTTCATTCATGAATGGATATAAATACCAGCTCAAAGGGTTATTTCACACGTCTTTCCAAAAGTCTTTTCTTGTGTCTTATTTGAATCACAGAGATTTATTAAAGGGTTAGTTCACCAAAAAAAAAAAAAAAATGATATTGCAGTGTTTCCTCTAGGATCTTTTTCCAGCTGTGGCGGCAGACTCCGTTGGCCATTTTACACAGATCTACCACAACATGTGGCGTTAATTCATTGATTAATGTCATGGGCGCAGTATTAAGTCGAGATCGCATTAATGTAATAGCCTATGAGCATGTCAATCTCTGCTTGAGCGCCGATTTCCTCTGCTCATGCACAAAACGTCTTGCGTGCCCTCAAATATACGCTGCTCAAGTCCAGATTTTCTTGCGCGCCCTCAAATAAACGCGGCTGAAGTGAGATTTAGTGTGTTTATGTACCGAGTATGTCTCCAATATTTATTAGATTTGCTAGGAATATTTATGAATGTCTCCAATAGACTTGCGTAGCAGACCGCAGCATTAATGTGTCCTGAAGTAAAGCGAAACGGCTATAAACTCCAGAAAGATAAAGTCATTATATGTAGAGCCACAAACCTTTATCTATAAATAAAGTATAATTATGGAAACTGTGATGATCATAACTGAAAGCTACGCAGTGATTGCTGGTCTCACGCACCAGTTTGTCAGTTCGTCACCTTAAAGGGTTAAACAGCACGCACAGCACTTCTACGGTCACAGAAAATTCTGCGCTGTTATAATTCACTTACCTTTTCATACGTTTTCGGTGCGATTTTTAACCCGCTATTTAAAAAACAACCGAATATTTTGAATATGAAGCTGTAATGTAGCCGTGGCGGCATGAATTTTGGTGTGGCGCCCCGCCACGGAAGAATGAATGTAGTGGAAACCATGCATTGTCTTGTCTACCTCGTGTTTCAAACCGCTCAGACTTATCTTTGAATTAAAAATGAAGATCTTTTAAATCTGAGAGCTCCCTCATCCTCAGACTGCAACAGTCCTGACTCATTCAAAGTCCTGATAAAGTCCCCCTCAAAAAGTCCTCAAAACTGTGTATTTTGAAGCAGCAAGACGGCTGTTGTGCGCCCGACTTTATTCAACAATTTAATTGACTCAATGTCAGTATAGACCTTTTTCTTGGCTGCTGCATTGATGGTGACATAGCGACCAGCGCCTTCTGGTAGAATGGTTAGAAATTCCGTTTACAGTGGGTAATTTGCGCTCCGAAAAAGGGTCTTATTAGCATTTAAATGTATTTACGAAGTGTTTTTGTGACACACAACTTAGAAAGGTGTATGTTAAAGCTGTTATAATCTGTCAGATAAGGTTCAAGCGCGGTAGAAAAACCTCCTAGTTCACGTGTCTGTCGTCAGAAGTACAGTGTGTGTGGTTCCCCGGCCTGTCAGCTGTTAGCTCAGTGACTCTTCAACATACACACACACACACACACAATACTTTACTGCATTATAGAGCAATCCAGATTACTGGAATGAAACACGGTTTTTGTTTTTCTGTCATTTTAAAATGACACTAGCCTATATTTTCTTTGTCATAGTTATTAAATCAGTGTGTCAGTGGGAGAGTACAGGCTACGTGTGTGTGTGTGTGTGTGTGTGTGTGTGTGTGTGTGTGTGTGTGTGTGTGTGTGTGTGTGTCAAACATGGAGAATAACCTTTGTTTGGGCTGGTTATATATTTGAAAGAAAGAGAAAATGATCACATTAGCTATGATGAGACTTCATTTAAATAGTAGAAGATGCCGTCTGACATGGAAAATGCCTCTCAGCAGTTTTTTTCCATCCCATTAGATCGCATTTTTTTAAATAATCAGTTCAGGAGGTCAACAACAGTATTAGTTCAAAGAAGCTAAAAGCAGGTCAAATAGATTAAAACTATCCGCTTGTTAAGTGGTGACGTGTTTGTGACATATGTATACTGTTTCCGGGTCCAAGCCGTCATTCATTTGAGTGGAGAAATCATTCGTTTATGATCACGTTTTATTCCTGTCACACATTAAAGTAAATTTTACATAAAGTCATAGTGTACACAACAATCTCTGGGCTTGCTTCATGACAAATACCAAAAATTTTACAATTATTTAAAAAAATGTATCACTTTCTGGCCATTGGATATTAGACATGGACATATATACTGCGATCGTGATTTTCGAAAGCATTAAATCGCTTTGTAAACATTTATTATTATCATTTCATGAGTCTCCCCATTCAGTTGAATAGAGCGCTTGGACCCGGAAGTCACTTCGTGTGACGTCACACTTAACAAGCGGATAGTTTTAAAGCTTTATGAATGTTACTGTTTATACGCATCAGCTGCCAACCGGAAGTTCTTCGCATTCTCCTTGCGCATACATGCAAAGCAATTATTATTATTATTTTTTTTTTTTAAGTATAGGGTGCACTCTCAAACCTGATTTATACTTTCGCCTGGCACCACATGGTGCATCTCTGCTGATTGTGTGCGCACCTCACGAAACTGACGAGTCTTTTATACTTGACGCATTTGCCGTTGTGAAATTCTTTAAAATGACAGAGTGCGGCCTAAAGAAACCCACCATAAAAATTAAACAGATAAACAGAGAAGTAGAAAGTTTCCGGAACTACGTCATATCATTATCGTTGAAGATTTTTAAACAATTTTTTTAGTGTTAATTATTTTAATGATTATAAAGATTTTTATAACAATTAAAGTTTTTTTTAATCAAACTTTAATGCATCACTTGCTTTTGTTCACATCTCTACCTTTTTAAAGTTTATTATAATATTAATGACAACAGAACACTGATTGCTCTACAAATATATTCTTTATTATGGAAATAATAAACCATTAGCACCAATAAACCTAGAAAAACAGGGCATCAGTATATTGTAAACCGAAAGGTTCAAATGTTCTTTTCCAGTTATCAAAGAAATAATCTGTTACTTCATTTTTGTTTTGTAACTTAAATTAAAACCTACTGGTGGAAAAACATATTCTGTAAAAACAAATTCATCCCTCAAGTTTTTCTTTTTAGCTAAAAAGAAAGTTCCTCTCAACTTTTTAGCAAAAACATTCCTCCTTCCCCATGGATGTTGCAATTTCTAGCCAATAATTATTGTTCATTATATCTGATCACGCACGGACAGATCATAAAGATGTCTGTGCAGTCGTATGTTTCAGACAATCTCTTTAAAAGTATTCATATTCAACTCAAATCAAACGCAGCGCCGCACAAACTACTCGAAATGTTGCGTGCAACCTTCGTAAATATGTCACATTCACCGTGCTTTCAATCAAACAAACAGACATCTCGAGAATAAACCAGGTTTCACAATCATCATGTTTGCACTCAGTAAACAGCGGTAAAGTGCAGTGAAATGATGACCTTCATGGCCAATCACAGTCATTTTTGTTGAGCACTGGTAAATACTGTGGCAAATCAGTGTTGTGAGTCTGAATCTCTATCCATTCACTATCACTATTCACAATCCATTCAGAACGGACCTTCGAGTAATTTAGAAAGCGGTGAAAAAAAAAATAGTCACTTTTTTTTCCGCTGATAAACTATACAGCAAGGTACACAGACGGTTACGCCATTACTGTGTGACTTCAGGTATTTTTCCCGTTTTTTTTTTTTTTTTTTCCCGGTTTCTTCCGCTTTTTAAAATGGCTGCTACGTGAAATCAATCTATACCCTAGATGCCTGTGCAACTTCCACTTTTTGAAAGAAAAACACTGATATATCTAATGTATAGGTCAGCAGCGCGACGTGCACATCACACTTGTGAATGTGTGCCCTATTCTGACACTGAGGAACAGAAACTTAAATGGATTCATTATTTTTGCTTGATTTGTACACAACAGTGTACTCATAGCTTGACAAGTTTCCTGTTGAACCACTAAAGGGAGATGGTTTGTTTTGAGTTTTTATTTTTTGGTATTTGTCTGGACGTTGATTCTTAAACCTTTCTGTCTATGAAGGATGAGGGAGCATTCAGATTTAATCTAAAATATTTTTATTTTTATTCAGAAAAAGAATGAAGACCCAAGAAACGACGTGAAGGGCAGTAATTAAAGGGATAGTTTAGAGTATATCTAAATTTACTCACTATTGACTAATCTTCAAGTGGTTTCGACCATGTATTGGTTTATTTTCTTCAACACGAAAGATATAAACAATTTATTTGGGCTGAATTTAAACAACTTAAGTCGAACATAAGTCAAATTAATTCGTGTAAAGTCAACATAAATTGTTTGTTTTTCTGTGCACTCACTTCCATATAGAAAAAACAAATACTAAACTGCTTGGTAACACTTTATTTTAAGGGTCCAAAATAATGCATTAGTTAAGCGTTAATTAATGGTTAATTTGTTCACTTTGTTCCATTTATTCATGTTTGTTCACAATTTGTTCACTTTTTTTAGGCTCCCAAATTATGTATTAAAGGTGCAGTAGGTGATCTGCCAAAATGCTAATCGGTTAGCATATTAGCTTTGGACAGCAGAGGAGGGTCTGTGATTCAAAGCCACGCCTCCTGAAATCGCGAACACGCCTGACACGACAGCAGACAACCCACTAGTTCATGTCATTCTCCAGTTAGAAGTGCATGTATGGTTGGCCCGGCAGCGTGCAGGAAGTTCACTTACTACTAAGCCATACTTGCATGCTAATTCAGAGTGAATTTACAGATTAGTGGTGAACAATATCAGGAGCGCGTCATTGTTCAGAAATGGCCCATTGTCAATATAAAACCTTCTTCACCTCAAGAAAGCAGGTTAGGCAGAATTGCGCTATTTACTGATGTTTTGTCAAACTGCATCAGCTCTGCGTGAAGCTAAAATAGTTATAAAACATAAACCTGTCTAACAGAAATATATCAGCCATGGTGTCGTCCTTTCTCCAGCATGCAAATTTAACTCCAATGTTCATTCAGGAGTTTAAAAAAAATTCCATTCAGCATTTGATTTTGCCGTGACTGTCTCGTGTGCACATGTTGTGAACACGCCGTGCTCATCTAGAGATGCACAAAAATCCCAAATCTACATTTGTTTACAGTTTGAGCTAGTTATCGGAATTATGGGAGATGTGGGCCCGACAATATTGGATGAACATTTTTTAGTTTTATGCCTTATCCAGAATATAAAAATACATATAAATACATTTAGATCATTTACTTTAATCATTACTATTACACACGTTTCTGAAGACAATCACCTACTGCACCTTTAAGCTCAGTTTAAATTGTGAATCATGTTAACTTATTTACAATTATGCATCAGTTAAGCATGAGCAAAGACATAATTCAGTGATTATTGAACATATAGTTCAATTTGATAAGCCATATATTATTTCTTTGATTCATGAATTGTCATTAATACAGTGTTAATAAAGACAATTTGACCCCCTTTTCTAAAGTGAACGTTATGTCCACAATACTAATCCATAATTCAGAACCATTAAAATGCTGTTAACCAATAATTATCAGTCTTTGCTCTTTACTAATGCTTTATTTTAAACAAATTAACCTTAAGTTAAACATTAATTAATGCTTAAAATAATTATTTTGGAACCTAAAAGTGTTATTAAATCCTTAAATCCTTTTTTTTTTTTCTTCTTTTGGATCCAACTGAAAAATAAACTTAAGCCGGTTTGGAACAAGTGAAAGGTAGGTACAGTGCATCCGGAAAGTATTCATAGCGCTTTACTTTTTCCACATTTGGTTTTTATGTTACAGCCTTATTCCAAAATGGATTAATTCCATTTATTTTCTCAATCACCTACACACAAAACCCAATAATAACAATGTGAAAAAGAGTTTTTGAAATTGTTAAAAATGTATTTATAATAAAACATCTGAAAAATCCCCTGTACATAAGTATTTACAGCCTTTACAGTGACGCTCTGAATTGAGCTCGGGTAAATTCTGTTTCCACTGATCATTCTTAAGATTTTACAGCAGCTTTATTAGAGTTCACCTGTGGTAAATTCAGTTAATTTGACATGATTTGATAAGGTATACACCTGCCTATATAAGGTCCCAGGGTTGACAGTGCATGTCAAAGCACAAACCAAGCATAAAGACAAATGAATAGTCTGTAGACCTCCGAGACAGAATTGTCTTGAGGCACAAGGCTGGGGAAGGTTACGGAAAAGTTTCAGCTGCTCTGAAAGTTCCACAGCGCTGTGAATACTTTCCGGATGCACTGTAATGCTGTGTTCACACCATACACGGAAGGAGCGTCAAGCGCGAATGATTTACATGTTCAGTCAATGCAAATTTGCGAATAGCGTGATGCGAATGATGCGAAATGCAGGGCACGAATGACGCGACGCGAATAGAGCGTTTGATGCGCCAATCGCTCGAGTTCAAAAATCAGAACTTAAGTGGAAATTCACGCTGCGTTAACCAATCAGGAGCAACAGTTCATCGAACTGGCTTGGCTCAGTCAGAAGCACCAATGAAAGCCTCCATCATCCAGGTAAAGTTTCTGAAGTTTATGAGCTCACAGAGCTGGATGCACCTCTGAAAGGATCAAGTGGAATCAGATACGGTCCTAAACATGCTGATGCTGTTTTTTCAGCCTTCATAAAGCACTTAAACACTGTTATTTTCTTAATAAAATCCATGTTAGCCATTTAGCAACGAAGCTAGAGTCACCGGGCAGACAGAAGCCCTGCCCATCACGTGAATTTGCGTCTGTTCTGAAGTGACTATGATGCGGGATTTGATGCGCACGTTCTGCGTCAGGTGTGAGCACAGCATAAATGGTTGAATTTAAATTTTTGGATGAACTATCCATTTGATAATTATTAAATCTTTTGGGTGAACTGACCCTTTAATTTTCTGTCCCTCCACAGTGTTTTATCCAAACCCAGGTCATTTAAAATAATCAGATATTTTCATGAATCAACCATGACAATGCCAGTCTTCAGATGGCATATACATTTAATATAACCCAGCAAAGATTTATGAAATTTAATTAGTTAAATTGGATAACACTTTATTTTGATCCCTATCACACATTTTGTTGACTGAAAGTTGCGTTATTATTAAATACCAATTACTTCTCATTTGAGTATTAGTAGACTGTCTGCTTTATATCTGCTGATACTGCTCCTTCAACACATTAAACTGATTATAAGAAACTTTGCAAGTATGTCAACTTAAACTAACCCCAACATAAGTGCTATAATCTATTGGGAATTAGTTTTTCTGTAGACGCAATGTAACTTAAATTCAACACAATGTGTTAAAGGGACCATCAAAATAAAGTTATACCATTACATTTATTAAGCAGTATTCTGTAAAATGATTGTCTGTTTACACAGAACAAGTAATCACAGATCTTTAAACTCTCTCTAATTTGACCAAAAATATGTGCTGAAATTACATTTAAAGGACAAAAGTTTTGTTCTGCTATTATAGTTGTACTGTTTGATGAAAATCAATTTAATCTCTTATGTTGCTGGTGAAAGGTTAACATGGCAATCTCACTGATAGCTGAACAAGATTTCATCATGACTGTGCAGGATGGCAAGGGCAGTGCGACATGAAATGATCAGCCTTTTAATTTATATTATGAACGCTGTCAAAGTGTCTGGCCTCAGATTTCCCGTATCAGATTTGTTTTAGTTAATCAATTTCAGAATTAGTAAAAGTCCGACTTTTTGGGTTAAAAGCATAAAAGCATTGTCCCAGTTACAAATATTAGGAATTTATTCATGAGACTTTGGTCTCAGCTTGACGACAGCTTGATGTGTGCATACATTTAAAATTGATAGTATTACAATATCCTGAACCTTGTGACAAATGAAACACTCTTTAATCTGCAGTCTATGCAGCATTGTGAATATAGTACTGTTTTTATCGTCATATATAGTTTGTTTTCGTTATAAGATGCCATCAGTGGTGGAAAGAGTACTAAAAAAGCATACTTAAGTAAAAGTACCATTACTTGCCTAAAAATGTTGTGCGAGTAGAGTAGTACCTGTTGTAAATATTACTCAAAGTAATAGTAAAAAGTAGCCATTTTAAAAGTACTCAAAAGTTGTGAGTATTATGCTGTTAAAAGTCGATGCATTTACATGTAATTTGTGGATGTGTAAACGTAACATCCTGTAGTGCATTTAGTTATTGCCCAGCAGGCACACAACGTCATAAGACGTTAATATTAGGTTCGATTTAGGTTGTGATGTCAAGTGACCAAAATTCAATGCCTAGCCAACGTCTAAGAACAACATTATTTTGATGTCCAATAATGACATTTAATGATGTTGATATTTGGTTGATTTTAGGTTGTTAGAAAGTGACCAAAATCCAATTTCGAGCCAACATCTTAAACCAACATCCTATTGACGTCAAATACTGACATTTATTTATCAGTTATGGCAACCAAAGTTCAACGTCTGATAGATGTCATAGTGATAACGTATACACGTCAAGCTGTAACATCATTAGACATTGATATTTGGCTGGTTTTAGGTTGGATTTTGACATCGGGCTGACGTTAAGTTCTGATGTAAACCTGATTTTCACTTCCAAACAATGCAGCGTCTCCATGAAGTTAGGGCACTATTTCAATCTGACGGCATGTTGACGTCTTGTGTCTGCTAGGTGTTATCTCTATCCTCATACGGTAAATATCTATCATCTTCTCATCAGTGACATGCATCTAAACCAGGGGCGCCCATACTCGGTCCTGGAGGGCCGGTGTCCTGCAGAGTTTAATTCCAATCCCAATTAGATTCACCTGCTAATCAATCTCATACTAGGCTTTCTAGAAACAACCGCGCAGGTGTGTTGAGGCAAGTTGCAACTAAAATCTTCAGGACATCGGCTCTGCAGGACTGTGTTTGGGCATCCCTGATCTGAACAGTCTCTGGGTCATTGCGTGTAAAGACTTTGAACATCTTCTTGGACACTTTTAATGCTTCCAAACAGTTTGCTGCAATATAAAGTGCATGTGTGATTTGATTGGACAGGAATTACAGGACTGATTTTTCTAATTCCCATAGACAAGAGAAAAAAAATTAGTGACTGCAGGTTGAAGGAAAGTAGTGGAGTAAAAGTACAGATACTGCACTAAAAATGTACTCAAGGAAAAGTAAAAGTACACATTTAAAACTACTTAGTAAATTACAATTTCTCAGGAAAAACTACTCAATTACAGTAATTTGAGTATTTTAAATTAGTTAATTTACACCACTGGATACCAGTATATTTGCAGTTGTCATTGAGCTACGAAGGAAAATCTAAGGAGAAAATTTGTGCCTTTCAAAATGGAAGATTTTGTTTGATTTATAACTCTGTGTCGCCACATGGTGTAGCTATTTGACTTTTTTAGTATATGTGCAGTTTCCCCTCTTCATCTGACGCCCAGACTAAGCCTTTGCATTTTCTTTTGTAAGTTGAGAAGAGATTTGTGTTCATGGCATTGCAGTGTATTGTGTTACAATATTCTGCTTGTTTTGCAACTGATACTAAAAGGTTTAATTTGCGATGTATCGAACACTCATCAATTTCTCACCATCATGTCTATTTATTATTTTCAGAACAGATAGTTCTATTTTGACAAATTTCTATCCCTCTAAATTTGCTCTTAAACCAACTTTTTTTCCCCCCTCATGTCATCTATTTTTTAAAAAGTGTTGATGGAAATAGTGTTTTAATTCAATAATTGTAATTGTATTCACATATATTTATTGATCTGTAAAGTTCAGCCATATCTTGTAATGTGAGATTGGGCCTCACTGGTTCTTGCACATCAAACAAACACATATGAGCTTTTGTAAACAAATGTGTTGCTGTAAACACACAGAAGATTTGGGTTTCATTACTCTATTTAAATAGATTTATTTCTTGATCTTTAAAAAAAAAAAAGTTTTGCAAAGCCGATTTTTGTGTGGGTAAATGTTGATGGATGGACAGAATTCTGACTGGTTGTTTTGCTTTATATTTTAAAGTTATTAATGACAATTATATTTGGGAGTTAGGAATACATTAGGAAATGTATTTAAGATGTATTTTATAATTGTAATATATGTGCAATTTAAAGAAAATGTGAATGTCTATAAACGGCAAATTGACATTTCATTTATTTATTGTACATAAATATACAGTACTGTGTAAAAGTCTTAAGCCACCACCAGGTTTGGTGGTTTAGGACCTGTACAATGCTGTGCGTTGATGTATTTAATCATGTGAGAGGATGTTTATTCCAACTGAAACAAGACCTGAAGGAGCGGAGCTAAAAAAATAAGGTATCCTTTATCTACCGGCTAATTTAAAGACTGATTAAAACTATTTTATTTTATTTTATAAAACTATTATAGTACAAACCTGATCTTAAAGCTTTTTGTACTTGAAATAATTTATCAATATCTTAAGCTTCTATTTAAGAGAAAAAGATGTCTTTTTAAAAATAAAAAAATAAAACTTTTTTAAGAATTAATAAATTTTTTTCTTTTTCAAACCAAAACTCTGTTTTTATTGAGAACTATCATAGTTTTTTTTTTTTTTTTTTTTGGGTGAAGGCTTTCCTGAAGTTCTGAAATGTGCCCTAATGTCAGCCTTCTTTCGGCACTTCCTGGAGTTGTTCCTTGGATTTAGTCATATGTTTGTTTTTCCCTTCCAGGTATTGCTTTAATAATATTCAGGTATGGACTGAATTCAGGCGGCCATTTCATGACCTGTTATATATATATATATATATATATATATATATACACCCTGCTAAAAAATCCAGCTTAGACCAGGCTGGAAATGGCTGGAAACCAGCCTGGAAGTGGCCAAAACCCCTCTAAAACCAGCCTGGTTGACCAACTAAAACCAGCCAACCAGCCTAGGCTGGTTTAAGCTGGATTTTTCAGCAGGGCACACACACACACGCAAACAAACATGACTGCATAGAAGTGTGTTTGGAATCATCACGCATACAAAGCGCTCTGGCCTGCATATTAAACCCTTTACAGTGTGAGGTTTACATGTGGGCATTCCACACTACTCTCTAACCCTCGCAGCCAAGTATATGTCGCCGATCTCTCTGCGGCCTCGCCCGGGGCGCTTGGGTAAGAAAGATCCTCCATCCAGATCAGTTCAAACATCAGTTCAATCATCAGTTGTTAGGCAGAACAGCAAATCTGCACAGAAAAAGTTACGCATACTCATAATAGAGCCTGCAAGAGAGTGAGCTTGAGCCCCTCCCGCCGGTGATTGTTCCTGAAAATGAGCACATTTTGGAACAAAAAATGTAACATTAAGTTGATAACGAGTACAAGACTTAGCTTCTTGGTTATTAGTCACACAAGGGCACAGCTGTTATGGAGCAAAATTATATGAGGTTTAGCACGTGAGGTTAAATAAGGATAAACACATCAGCATAAGTTCATGTAATTAGTTAAAAACTGAATTAAACTATTACTACATAGGATGAAGTAAAAATCATCAAAACAATCCTTCAGGTGTTTTCTAGAAGAAATGGCATAATGGATTTAAACCTGTCTGTACTTTGAGCATTCATAATCCCACCAGTTCAGGCACTATTGCCTGCAGAAATGCTGCTTAAACCAGGACAAAATAGTTTCCAGCATGTTTTTTTTTTTTTTTTTTTAATAAGAAATATGCAGGTTTTTTCACTTTCACAGAATCTGTAGACATTTTTTTGCAATTTCTGCTGAGAAATTTTGTAAAAATAAATAGATGAATAAAAGTCTGTGTATTTCTGTGCAATTATTTTTGGAAGTATCATAACTAAAAACTTATTTTGAAATAAAATTACTAAATTTTTAGCTTTTAATGTTTACAATGCAAATCCATCTAGTTTCACTGGATATTTTCTCTTTTTCAGACTATTCTCTGTAAATCCTAATGATGGTTGTGTGTGATAATCCCAGCAGTTTCTGAAAAACTCAGACCAGCCCGTCTGGCACCAACAAGCATGCCAAGTTCAAAGTCACTGAAATCACCATCAGCATCAGACCATCTTGACCACGTCTACATGCCTAAATGCGTTGATTTGATGCCATGTGATTGGCTTATTAGAAATTTGCATTAACAAGCAGTTGGATGGGTGTACCTAATAAAGTGGCCGGTGAGTGTACACTGTCTTGCTCAATTCAGTGTTTTTGAGTCCTAAAGACGCCAATGAACTTTTTACCCTTTAAGATATATACTTTTTTATTTTTAGAGCAAATAAAGGAGTAAGTTACCCCCAAAATAAATAAAGTTCTATCATATTTTATGTACTCTTTACTTGTTTTAAACCTGTTAAAGCTTCTGTTAAACACAAAAGAAGAACAAGCTCAGGTTTCCCTTTTTTTCTTTCCATTATTTAACCAGCTTGCACAATATCACTCATTTGGTACAGTTTGTCCCTGGAATGTCCTGATGGTGGGAGTGTAGCATGATGCTTTTACAAAAGCAGACATTTCATCTGAGGTATCATGTGGACTTCTGGCATGTGTGTGATGCGAAATCAATTATTATTTTCATCGAAAGTAAAATCTTAACACATTTCTTTAAACACTATGATGTTCGACTGTTTATAGTTCAAAATGTGTTCAGAGATCTTTGACCCATATTACGATGGCATTATTTAACTGTTCTGCCTGAAGGCACCTGATAGGCTTTTGCTGTGTTCACGTTCAAAGGAACCTTTCACCTGAATGCAGTTGAAAAGCTTGTAAATGCATTGCATTATAAATGTGCTGAAGGTTTCGGAAGCTACATTGCGCTGAGGGGAAATTCAAGCAGTACTTGCTGGTTGTCAGGTGAGATTTAAAACATTATTTAATTTTCAAAATCTGATTTGGCAAAGAAGACTTTTTTTCTGTCAGTCTATATGTAGGATTTGAGGTTTACATTTTGCTCTTCTTTACGTAATATCTGAGAATAACACTCTTATCGCTCTATCATATATGAGATTTGAAAAATTCAGCATCTGCCTATTACGTTATTGTGATAAATGTGAGTAAAAAGTGTCAAATGTTTTTATTTTTTTTATTTTTATGATGGTTTTAAAGGGTGAATGCGCACACAAAGTTATTTTAGCATGTTGGAGTGAACATGTAGATTTTAAAGCATGAGTATTAAAAGATTGTGTAACGTTGAGTGTGAAATATGGAGTACTTATTTGTCATGTGATTCTGATGCACAATGGACAAGATGTTCTGCTGCAACCAAATGTACACAGTTTTTTCTGTTTTTGTGACCACATTGATTTTTGGAGACCTGAAAATGGCAGCTTTTTAAAAACTGGTTTCAAAGTGCAAGTTCTGGGATCATCATGTCAGAGTATATTACAAAACTGCTTTATTGGAAAAAAATAGAACTGATTGGTTGTTCAGTTTGGCGCGTTCAGTACATTAAAGCTGAGAAAATGGAGCTCAAATAATGAAATCAAGCAAAGAATTTAAGACGGATGCCTGTTAATATACTTTTAACCTTTTTTCACTGAGTGGTATGGTACGGGTCACCTTTATCAGGCTCGCATTTCCACTGCTAAAAGGCTACCAGTGGTACTGTTTTGGTGGGCGTGGTGTACAACAAAGTTTCAGTCAACGTCATTCTTACTCGAGGAAATGTCAAAGTAAAGCTGGATGAGTCTCTCTTACATAGAGAGAAGCACTTCTCACAAAACAGAGGCTTTATATACTAACACTTGTGTATACATGTTCATTACTAAAATAAATAGCGAAATTAAGGCAAAAGAGCCTATTATAACATCTGCGATTATAGCAAATAAATAAATAAATGCAACATATATGAACACATACAGACCCTAACACTCTCTGATATGTTACCAAGTACAGAAAGACGGCACACAGCATAAAATTAGTCAATATTTTTTGGCTCAAAAACAACATATAGTCCAATCAATGCAATCCTCTCATTTGTATCTTTAATCTTCAGCAGCACATGTAAGCTCTTGTTAGAAAGTAATTCTGTCATTCCGGATTCATAATAGTCCAAAAGGTAATGGTATAAGTTAAACCTGGCAGTTTGTTCATGTTTTAGGTTGCTGAAAGAATCCTTTGCTCCTTTGTTTTTGTATGTATGTATGTATGTATGTATGTATGTATGTATGTATGTATGTATATATGTATGTATATATATATATATATATATATATATATATATATACATACATATATATATATATATATATATACATATATATATATATATATATATATATATATATATATATATATATATATATATGTGTATATATATATATATATATATATATATATATATATATATATATATATATATATATATATATATATATATATATGTATACGCATATAACCATAGTTTCCTGAAGGGAACGAGATGCTGCGTTGCTTTGTCATACTTTTTCATGACTGGTGTGCTCTGTTTGAGAGGTTTAAGCTGAAGTTCATTGTCTGCGTAGTGCTTTTATACTTTTGGTCTGACGTCACACATGCACTGTACATCCCGCCAATTGCATTCGATTGATTTCATCTGTGCTTCAGAAGGTTATAAGAGAGGTATGGCATCCCATTGTGGCTCCGAATAGAGACACTCAAACACAGCATCTCGATCACTTCAAGGAACCGTGGTTACATGTATAGCCTGAGACGTTTTCATTAGTTGTCATCAAAATTATCAATATTAAAAGAAACAAACACTTGAAATATATCAGTCTGTGGAATGAATGTACACATTATACAGGTTTCACTTCTTGAATGGAATTAGTGAAATCAAAATTTTGAAGATAATCTAAATATACGACCAGCAGAAGAAGTGGTCCAAGAATTGAGCCTTGAGGCATCCCTTTAACTAGATGCTGCAATGTAGGCACCTGCTGTTCTAGCTGTCTGTAGCTCTCACATGATGGCCCACTAAAGTTATAGGGTTGTCTTGTATGCCTGGTAGGAAGATCATGGGAAAACTAGGTGCTGCTGGGCCAGCAGTGGTATTCACTCTATGGTCTATGTGGGCCCTAGTGCCCAGTATAATTCAACAGGCTCATTATTTTTACGTACGCAGTTTTTGCAAATCCACCATAAAGCCTGGTTTATACTTCTGCGTCAAGTAACCGGCGTAACCCACGGCGCATGCAATGCGCGTAGCTGTGCATTTATACTTCTGCGCGCTGTCTCTGTTGGTCTGCATTAACACTTCCGAAACGCTAGTTGGCAGTGAGGTGTAAATGTTCCTCTGTGTCGAGTTTCTTCGCTGCTTTTTTTTCTGAACGCTTCCTGGATGTACAAGTGGCTCAAACTCGTTTTGTGGCAGGAACTGGCGGACGTGCAATAACTTTAACTATGAGGTAAACACAAAACAAAACAAAACTTTCCATCCGGAGCTCCTTCACGGGACTCCACACTTGTAAACAATTGCTCCATTGGCTCGCACCATTCGCGCGGCTCTCGGTCCCGCCCAGACACGTCAGCGCTACCAAGCCGACCAATCACAGAGCTTGTGCTACGCTTAGTTGCGATCGTGTAGTTAGATTTTTTGAGAGGTGCACGTCAGTGATACGCATACGCCGGCGTTTGACGCAGAAGTATAAATCAGCCTTAAGTTGCTGTGTTCGCTTTTTCAGATCTCAAATTTCTCTTGCAAGTGCCATTCACACCTGTTCTTCTTGACTAAATCCACCAGAGACCACTGTCGACTGATTTACCAACCAATTAACTGCACCCACTCCGTTCCCTAAACCCAACCGATATTGTTTTCAAAAGCACAGATTAGAGATGCGCGGTTGGAGGTTATAGCCGCGGACTCCGCGGATAAACCGCGGATCGGGCGGATGACGTTACGAAAAAATAATATTTTAATTAAATTCGGGCGGGTGGCGGGCGGTTGTACTGTTTTTATAGGCATAGCTGGCGCACCAACGAAAAAGCCTAGGACTGACTTCACAGAATGGGAGGAGGAATCGGATACACTAATTCTGGATGAAGTACAGAAGTATACCTCTACAAACTTCCGTATAGACGGATCAGCAGAGGAAAATCTACTTTCCTTTAGGGAGAAATAAAGCCAGTCATTCCCACGACTGCAGCACCTTTCCAAGAGAATTATATGCATTTCAGCAACAAGTGCTGCGAGCGAGCGCTCCTTCAGTGCAGCAGGGCGCATTATAGTGGCTATGCAGGCGCTCCCGTCTGAATCCTGACACTGTCATACATGCACTTAGCCTGGACAGACTTTATGTTCGCTCAAAGAGGGATGGCAAATCTATTTTTCTAATTTAATTTCTAATTGTGGGGGTGACTGAGCCTATAAGGCTTAGGCACGATATGACGTTTTTATTAAAAAAAATTTCAACTGTTTGCCAAAGCATGCGACTATAGCCTATGCCTACATTAAGATATTTATGTTAATATTTTTTTACTGCCTGTTGTTTCTTTTGGCAAATAAAATAGGTATTGTCTGATAGAGATATAAATAAAGGTTCATCTGTGTCGCAGAACTGGTGTTGTTTCCGATTTCTACAAGCTCAATAACATCCACAGCAAAAAATAAATAAATAAATAAATAAATAAATAGTCGAAAAACTGTGCCCATTAATTAGATGTGCAAGGCAAGCAGGTACGTTTTTGGGGTTGCTATGGACAACTACAAATGTAAACATTATTAGGCTATAATGTAAATGACTTATTATTATATCTATTTACTAAAAAATAAAGTAAAATAGGCATTTAGGAGTAGGCTAAATAGCAGCATGTTGAAATGATGTGTCAATGCGTTTTCTATTAGGCTACAATAAAAAAATTTGTATAGTACAGTGCGTTTAATTTAGGCTATTTATTTACTTTTGTCCCTGTGCGCCGATTGGAGACGGAGTTCACTGCTGATGAGAGCTCGGGTGCTTCTCATTTCTTATTTGTGCATCCTCGTTTCCTTTCCTTGCTTTCTTTCCTCGTGTTTCCACCCTACCGGGATACGAGGGAAGGACGCAAGGAAAAGACTGAAGGACCGAGGAATCGAATCAAGTGAAAAGACACTTTCTCGTATCTTTAGCGTCACTTCAAAGCGTCGTCAATTAATGACTTGCACGTTTGGATTAACTGCATGTCTACATTAAAGTCATTCTCTATTCTATAATGAGCAATTTTTTTGCTTTTGTTTTTGTTTTACCTGTTTTCTGGAATTGTTCTTCACCGGACTCAAACCCTGTCGTCGCGGTCAACTCCTCGTTTATTTTAATTTTTTAAAACTTTTATTTTACCTGCTTTCTGGAACTGTTCTTCACCAGACTCAAACCCTGTCATCACAGTCAACTCCTCTCTTAAGTCCGCCGGCGTATGTGTTGAGCCACCAGGCACACTTGTAACAGTGAAAATGCTGTTCACACAGAGGTAAGCGGTCAGCTGGTTGTGCAAAAAAGAAACAGAAGCAGCATCATACCACCCCGTAGCATTTGTTTTAAAGACAAAATGCAGCCATGCATAGTGAGCTACATAACTTGTGCTCTCCAGAAATGTATACAAAGGCACATTTTCAAAGTGAGCCTGCGTTGGTATAATTACAGGGATACTATGCTGGCAATGAGCACCATCCTTCAATAAGCCATAAACCAAGGTTCCTGAATCTTAATTGTCATTACTAATCCCAGGATGTCATTCAAAAAAGGGTAGGGCTCTGTCCCTGGCATCCTGGCCAAAGATGCCCACTGGTCACTGTCCATCATGGCTGCTTAACTCTTCCAATATCATCTAGCTCAGAACACTCTTCTCCATCAATAAGCTGGGTTCAGGTCTGGTGCAGAATGACTGCAATTGTGTATTATCACGGTGGAAGCTTCACACTGGTGAGAGTTTAGGAGATCCAAATCTGCAAGGTGCCCTCACTATATAAATGCAATGAAATATTTGGATTGTTCATTGTGACAAAAAGCAAATATCAACATAACTCTCTAAAGCAGGGGTGCTCAATCCTGTTCCTGGAGATCTACCTTTCTGCAGATTTCAGTTGCTACCCATATCAAACACACCTGAACCAATTAATTAGGACCTGAACACCACTTAATAATTACAGGCAGGTGTGTTTGATATGGGTAGCAACTGAAATCTGCAGGAAGGTTGATCTCCAGGAACAGGATTGAGCTCCCTGCTAAAAAATTCAGCTTAAACCAGCCTAGGCTGCTTGGCTGGTTTTAGCTGGTTGACCAAATCCAGCTAAAACCAGCTTGACCAGCCTGGTTTAAGCTGGATATAGCTGGACTCCCAGCTTGGCTAGGCTGGTCAAGCTGGTTTTAGCTGGTCATCTCCCAGCCTGACCAGCTAAGACCAGGCTGGAAATGGCTGGAAACCAGCCTGGAAATGGCCAAAACCCCTCTAAAACCAGCCTGGTCGACCAGCTAAAACCAGCCAACCAGCCTAGGCTGGTTTAAGCTGGATTTTTCAGCAGGGCAACTGGGTTTTTAGTATGTTTCTTAAACAGTTGGGTAATCCAAAACTGCTTACAAGAAGTGAGAAAAAGATCAGTATAAAGAGATGTGTTGATTTGAGGACAACAGAACAAATGGTTTAAGAAGATGAGATGGAATTGGAAAACCAAACGGGTGGTCGGACAGGATGATTTTGGAGACATCTGCAATAGAGAACAGGAATACTATAGGGATTGTGTGCTCTTATAATTTCTTCA
Organism: Danio rerio; assembly: GCF_052040795.2. Lineage (NCBI taxonomy): Eukaryota > Metazoa > Chordata > Actinopteri > Cypriniformes > Danionidae > Danio > Danio rerio. The sequence goes on along the minus strand of NC_141045.1, from coordinate 31,791,943 downwards.
CTTTAAAAAAATCACTCTATATAAACCATTCATTGATTTCTTCTCTTTTGTTTTCAAAGGTCGCGTGCAAAGATGCATCATTCAGCACGTCTCTGTTTGTTTTCTCTTTTATGTGTATTATCTGGAACATACGGTGGTAAAGTGCTGGTATTTCCACTAGATGGAAGTCACTGGGTGAACATGAAGGTCCTTATTGAGGAACTGCATAGGAAAGGTCACAATGTGACTGTGGTAAGACCTTCCAACAGTTGGTATATCAAAGAGGAGTCTCCTTTCTACAGTTCCATCACAATTCCAAACACAGGAGGATTTGATGAGGAGTTTAGTGGTTTATTGATCAACCGTCTCTTGGAAATTAAAAGAGGAGGGTATTTTGTTTTGAACCGTGTTCGTCTGGAGTTTGAAATCATGATGAAGTTTAAAACCATGCATGAAGATATGTTGCAGATGATGGACAGAATGTTAGAAGACGAAAAAGTTATGAACTCCATCCAAGATGCTAAATTTGATGTGGTGCTAGCAGACCCCGCTGTAGGAGGTGGTCCAATCCTAGCTTATAAGTTTAATATTCCTTTAGTTTTTAATGTTCGGTGGACAATTCAGGGAGAAGGACATTTCGCTATTGCCCCTTCTCCTCTGTCTTATATCCCTGTTCCAGGAGTAGAGCTTACAGACAAGATGTCCTTCCTTCAACGTGTCAAGAACGTTTTGATATACTTAATCAGCCAGATCCAGATGCAAATCATGGTTGAACCCATCTATGCGCCTTTCTGTCACAAACATTTTGGCCCCAATGTTACATATTTCTCACTTTTCCAGGATGCAGATATTTGGCTCATGAGGAATGACTTTACCTTTGAGTTTCCACGACCTACAATGCCCAATATTGTCTATATGAGTGGTTTCCAGTGTAAACCTGCCAAGCCGCTTCCAAATGATCTTGAAAAGTTTGTGGAAAGCTCGGGAGAGCATGGAGTCATTGTCATGTCTTTAGGCACTCTCATTGCTCAGCTTCCACAAGATATGACTGATGACATAGCAGCGGCTTTTGCGGAGCTTCCTCAAAAAGTGATCTGGAGGTATACAGGACCACGACCTGTGACTCTTGGTAACAACACCTTACTTGTAGAATGGCTCCCTCAGAATGACCTGCTCGGACATCCCCAGATTAAAGTATTTGTGGCACATGGAGGAACCAACGGAATTCAGGAAGCCATCTACCATGGAGTGCCCATCTTGGGTCTACCTTTAGTTTTCGATCAGCCTGATAATCTCTTCAGAATGGAAGCAAAAGGGACAGCAAAGATTGTAGACATTGCAACTTTGGACAAGACTGTGTTTCTGGAAGCATTAAAGGAGGTTTTGTATAATCCGTCTTACAGAGAGAACATGCAGAGACTGTCCAAGCTGCACCACGACCAGCCATTGAAACCTCTTGATCGTGCCATGTTCTGGATCGAGTTTGTCATGAGGAACAAAGGAGCTCCTCATTTACGGACACAGTCTTTCAGAATGTCCTGGATTGAGTACCACTCTATAGATGTTATTCTGACATTAATGGTGACGGGTTTTGTATTTGCATTGATGATTGGTTATACAATTAAATATTTTTGCCTTTGTGTATTTAGAAAGAAAGTAAAGCGTGAGTGACATATTGGCTTAATATCAGTTCAAATGAAATTTTTGTATTTAGGAAGCATATTTTAATCCAGTGCATAAAACAAAAATGATCATTCAGAACAAATTCACAATTGTCCCTAAACTGAAGGTTTAGCATCAGCCGATTGTCAACAGGCAACAAACAGACTACAACTAGCTTCTGCTTTGTGTGAATGCTCTGAAAGTCAAAGATTAAGATTACAGTGTGATTTATCCTTCTGCATGAACTCAGTAATTAGGTTTAGGAAGTAATGTATTACTAACCAACTAAAGTAAAGACTAAATGCTTAGAATTTTAGGAAATTAATGTTTTTTTTTTTCTGTAGCATATTAATTCTGGTTATATACGTTCATAATAGTGATGGGAAGTTCGGATCATTTTGCTGACAAGGATCTTTGAGTCTCGTTCATCGAGATGAACGAATCTTTTTTCGAGTCATTTCATTCATTTGGTTCAATTTGCCAAAATATTATTAAAGGGCCATGAAACCCCCTCGTTTCAGCAGGGTGTTTTCACACCTCTACTGTGGAAAAAGTCAGAAAAGTGGGTGTGTCCAGCTCTGTTTAGGGGGGAGTGTCGGAGGAACTAAAGTGGGATGGTGTGGGAGTGTCTATTTGGGCACGCGCGAGTTTCAGAGTCAAAATACACAGACAGGAGAAAGTGATGGTGTTTAACCTACATGGACATCTGTAGTCGAATTATTTGCCAAATTATTAAATGTTGGACTTTAACTGCAGTTTGGCTCTTTCATTCAGGGAATTCATTCATGCCCCTCGCGACAAACAAGTTATTTGATTCGAGGAACTGCTCTAAGCGTGTATTTTTCATGCAATGTTTGATACCGCACGGCGAATGAGAGAAAAAAAACCTCCGCATTTCCCGGAAACTTAGATGCACACAGCAGGTAGCGTCAGAAAGCCGCGTGTGTTATTCCGGTCACTAAATGCGGTAAAAACCCTACACGAGGTTAAAGTTTGGTTGTGATGCTAACGTGTTTACACTCGGTGACTCGGTGCAATAGTTAACTTAGTTCGATACGAGCAAACTGAATAAACAAAGAGCACTGGTCGCTCACTTACCAAATCTGTAGAGACAGGACAATCACCAGCAACTAGAGCTGCGTCTTTATTTAGAGAAGACTACAAGCGAATCTGGATCTCAGCGTTTGGAGATGAGAACAGCTCTCAGGTAAACAATAATCCTCCTTAGACACGTAAGTTATTGTTGTCGAGCGTCGCGTACACTGTTAATTCACACGTGACTCCAGCTGCGCTCTCACAGAGAGAAAATGAAAACAAAACTTAACGGCAGCAAACTATAAAAGCAACACTTCACGCTTGTTTTGCCAACACAACGTGGCGTCTCTGTCGTGAAAACACTGTGACACTAATGAATATTAATGAAGTTGCACAATAGAGCACACTGATTGGTTTGAACCAAGCCTTACTCATGCATTAATGCATCACACTGTAAGACGTAATAAGACTCACTCTGGCACAGACGCCCAGTCTGCACGCTGGAATACAACGCTATTATGTCATGACCGTGACGCAGCTTCAAAAATTAGTTTCAAACCGGAAGTACGAATTTGCTTGAAATAACGCAAAAACAACCAATTTACACTTTTTAGTGAAATATAGGTGTCCTAATAGTGTTTTTAGCAGTGTGGGACTCATATACGACTGTCAACAGCTCAAAAAATGTGTTTTGGTGTTTCGTGACCCTTTAAAATGTTACGAATTGCTTCTAAACACATCTACAACTAGCCCAAAGGGTTGATTGCACGACAAATAAGTCATAAATAGGATATAAGAAGGAGAAAATAATAATTCAATGTTTACCTGCTGTTTTGTCTATGAAGGTATTGTTGTCTCCTTGCTCAGCTCACCTCTTCATGTCTTCAAATGTCAGGGGTTAATTTACGTTACACTGACAGTCACATATAATCTTAATCAATGCACAGTCTAAGCCGATAGAAGCCATGACCGTTCGTTCATCACGTGACAGAATGACTCAAACCCGAGGACTCGGGAGATGAGCGGTTCAATTCTTTTTCCGCCTCAAAACGCGTATGATTGAGTCGTGAAGAACGTGTGACTCAGACCTGATAGAGGACTAGAGAGGTGAGCGGATCAATTCTTTTTCCGCCTCAAAACGCGTATGATTGAGTCGTGAAGAACGTGTGACTCAGACCTGATAGAGGACTAGAGAGGTGAGCGGATCAATTCTTTTTCCGGCTCTAAACGCATATGATTGGCTTCTGCCAATGTGATGAAGACTTGAAATTAACGATACTACCTGCACAAATGTGCACACGCGCGGATGAACGAATCGTTCATGAACGACCCATCACTAGGCTCACACGGAATCTGCGCGCGCAGAATTTCGCCGACTTTTTGCAGATTTTCCGCAGAATTCCGCCGATTTCTGCAGATTTTTAGCCCATTATTAATTCTGTTTATTTACTTGAGTAAATGTGTAAATCAGAATTTATTCAGTTTTTATTCAGTAATTTGTTACTTTTAGTTTTAGTTATGATACTCCGCTGGATACTCCCAAAATAATTCCGCAGAAATCTGCAGATTTTTACCAAAATTCTCCGCAGAAATAGCAAAAAACGTCCGCAGATTCCGTCTGGCCCTGCCCATCACTAGTTCATAATGAAGGTTGGTAATGCAAAGGCATTAGTGTACTCTTCTCATTACTGAGAGGATGTTCTTTTTAGATGCAAACCATTTAATTAAAATGAAGTTCCTTGTTCAGTAGTTACATTCAATCATCACTGTCATTTCTTTGGTACTTGATATACTGGAAAACTTGATAATGGCTCCCTGGTAAGGTCTATCCACTTATTTCATGCAGATTTTGGAATATTGCATGAAAAATGCTTAATGGATATGCCAAGATGTGCATACATTTTTAAAATGTGCATAAAAATGCTTGTAGGCTAAAGTACAATGAAGTCAGAAGGCATTAATACTGCACCACATGCATAACATACTGCAGCTAAATGGCCAAATTGTAAAACATCAGAAATGTTGTATTAGTAATTCTAATCTTTATACCAGGGCTATTCAATTGACGGCCCGCAGGCCGAATCTGGCCCCAGAGGCAATTTGTTCCGGCCCTCTACATAGTGTGAGCAAGACATCAAAAATAAATTTAGCATATGAATGTGACATGAATTAATGTTATTTAGCATGTAAACACAACATATGAATGTGTCTGAATGTAGAAAAAGCCTACTTCAGCAATGCACTGATTTTGTTGTGCTCTGAAATACATTTGAATGCTTGTAAAAAAAAGAAAAAAAAAGTCTTTTGTACAATGCACTGATATTATGTAGTTTCAAAATACAATTTATTAACATTTTAATGTAGAAAAGCCAACGTGGGTGTCTTAAGGACAAATACAGCATATGGGCTCCTATATGCAGTTGTGTGTATAAAATAGCAAGTCATATCTCGCTGGCCCTTCGTTTTGGATGCTTTTCATGAACCGGCCCCGCCGACAAACTAATTGAATAGCCCTGCCCTATACCCTTAGCCAAGTTCCATCATCAATTTGAAATTGGATTGTTAATACCTCCCAGACCCGTCCTGAGTGCCTCCAAACGCCAGGTATGACTGCGTTTGCTGAGTTTGATCTACTGTGTCTTTTGATATGAAAGTCATTTATTATATATGAAAAAAGGCCCACAGTGGATTCTCATTATAAAGCAAATTTTATTTTTCATTTTTGATATTTGCTGCCAATTTATCAGAACATGACGATTTTGTTCTCGTTGATTCATTGTTTTGTAATGGTACCTAATTGGCAAATATTGTATGTGATGTTCTAATTTTGTGAATAAATCTAATCCACATCTTTGGATTAAAGCTTTGCTTGTGTCTTCAAGGGTCAATTAATAAGGTCAAAATTATCCCCGTCATCTGATTTTCAAGTAGGTGATATACTGAATAGCAGTTTTTACTCTACACTGTGTGGATACTGAAAACTGAAAAACATGACGGTTTCAGTGAAGTTTCTATCCATTTTACTACAGATCCATACACAAAGAATGCTACTTTAGAATAGGATAGCTCTTGCTTAAGATTTTAAAAAGCAAATATAGAAAGTACTGACACATTGTGATCTTCATGTGCTACATATTCACTAGACAAAATAGGGTAAAGATTCTTTTGTTGTAGCTCCACCTCCTTGGAGAAGTTAGAAACAATTTTGCTTTTCATCTATATACACCTTTCAGTGTTAACCATGGTCTGGGATCTGCAAACCTTGGTAATAGTTTCATGATGAAGGCCTGCAACAATTCTATGAAATTTCAGGGCAATAACAGGGCATTTATGTACCACTCAGTTTTGATAAATTATTATTTTGTTTAATTCTCTGTTATATTCTTTCTTATTTAAGGTTAGCAGCAAAGATGCATTCCCACATCCATCTCGGATTGTTCCTTCTGTTATGTGTCCTTTCAAGATCTTACGCTGGTAAACTTCTCGTGGTTCCTGTGGAAGGAAGTCACTGGGTCAATATGAAAGTCCTTATTGTGGAATTACATTCGAGGGGTCACAGTATCACCGTGGTCCGAGGTTCTAGCAGCTGGTACATTGAGGAACAGTCTCCTCTCTACACTTCTATCACTGTGGACAACGGGGTATTTGATGATGACTTCATGGAGAAGTTCCTCCCTCACTTACTGAAAATTCAGAGACAAGGAAAATCATTTTGGAATGAAATGGCACTTGCTGACGAAATGATTCACTTTGTTACAGAGACTCATAAGCAATCCTGCAATATGACAGCAATATTGTTTGAAAATGAAACCTTGATGAATTCTCTTAAAGATGCTGCATATGATGTTGTCCTGACGGATCCTGCTTATGGAAGTGGTGTATTACTAGCACATCGTCTTGGACTCCCTCTCGTGTATAATGTCCGCTGGACCGTATATGGAGAAGCCCATTTTGATATAGCTCCATCTCCTCTCTCATATGTACCTGTTTCAGGCTTACAACTAACGGACAAGATGACATTCAGTCAGAGAGTCATGAACATGATGACATATATAATGATTCGCTATAAATATTCCAAGAACTTTGGTTCTCCTTACCAAGAGCTCACCCAGAAATATTTTGGCCCCAATGTTAATTTCTTCTCGCTTCTTCAGGATGCAGACCTCTGGCTCATGAGAAACGATTTTACTTTTGAGTTTCCACGACCCACGATGCCAAATGTGGTCTACATGGGAGGCTTCCAGTGCAAACCTGCGAAGCCACTTCCAGGTGATCTTGAGGAGTTTGTGCAGAGCTCTGGAGAACATGGGGTGATCATGATGAGTTTGGGGACAGTTTTTGGTCAGCTTCTGAGTGAACTCAATGATGAAATTGCTGCAGCATTCGCTCAACTGCCTCAAAAAGTCATTTGGAGATACACAGGTCCACGACCTGCAAACCTTGGCAACAATACTTTGATTGTGAACTGGCTGCCCCAGAATGACTTGCTTGGACATCCTAAAACTAAACTGTTTGTAGCACATGGAGGCACCAATGGACTTCAGGAAGCCATCTATCACGGGGTTCCCATTGTAGGCCTTCCTTTAGCTTTTGATCAGCCTGATAATCTCTCCAGGATGCGAGCAAAGGGAACAGCAAAAATTGTAGAATTTGCAACTTTGGACAGGGCTGTGTTTCTGGAGGCGTTGAAGGAAGTGTTGCATAATCCGTCTTACAGAGAGAACATGCAGAGACTGTCCAAGCTGCACCACGACCAGCCAATGAAACCTCTTGATCGTGCCATCTTCTGGATTGAGTTTGTCATGAGGAATAAAGGAGCTCCTCATTTACGGGCACAGTCTTTCAGAATGTCCTGGATTGAGTATCAGTCTATAGATGTTATTTTGACATTAATGTTGATGGTTTTAGTATTTGTTTTACTGACCGTTTATACAATGAAATATTTTTGCCTTTGTTTATTCAGAAAGAAAGTAAAGCGTGAGTGACATATTGGCTGGAAATATCACTCATTTGAAATTGTTTCACTTTCTCATTATTTTAATCCAGTGCATAAAACTAAAATAATCATTCAGAAAACATTCATAATTGTTCCACAACAATCAGCCAATGAATCCTTTTGAACATGCTATATTCTGGATTGAGTTTGTCATAAAAAAATGTAGGAGCTCCTCATTTACAAACACTGTCTTACAGATTGTCCTGGATTATAAAAAGTATTTTGACTTTAACAGCAGCATTCATAGCATTTGATTGTGTTTGTACATGTGATCCAATACATTTTGAGGTTTAATTCAAAAAGAAAGTACAACATGAATGATAGAAATAATAACTGTACGTGTTCAATGTTGAGAATTTGTTTGAGATGTAAAAGATCATTTTAATGAGAATAAAATATAAATTCAGTACAGCGATTCATGATTTTACTGATCATTTCTTACTGTTTTTGGGGTTGGAAGTACAGAAAAACATTTGTAACTGGTGTAACGCAATGGCTAATGTTTACCTTTATGGGGGACACTATTATTGAATTTATGATCAAGGTAATAAGTTTCTTTACTTGAGGTTAAAAAGTTCAGCATCGGACTTGTTTCATTTGCATGCTTTATAGGTCTTAAACTCAATTCCCGGAGGGCTGCAGCTCTGCACTGTTTTGCTCCAACCCTGGTCAAACACAGCTGATCCAACTAATGCAGGTGTTCATGACTCTTTTGAACACCTTGATTATTTGGATCAGCTGTTTGATAGGGTTGGAGCAAAACTGTGAAGAGCTGCGACCCTCTAGGAATTGCAATTTTTTTCCAACAATTATGGCCGGCGCGTCCATAGAGGTGATCTAGGTGGCCGCCTAAATAGGGAGGGCGGCAAACACTGGTCTTCATTTCATGACCGGGTCACTTTCGTTTTCACTTTCGGGTTGAGGGTGGTGTGACAGTCCTTTGCCTAGAGCAGCAGATCAGTTTGCTCCAGCCGTGCCAACAAGCGATACCAAACATTTATTCAGATTACTGCTAGCTTCTGCATTGTGTTAATGCTCTGTGAGTCAAAGATTGAGATTAGGACAATCTAATGCAGTGTTTCTCAACTGGTGGGTCCCGGCCCAAAAGTGGGTCACTGTAACAAAATTTTATTTTTTTAACTTCTTTTGACTTTTATTTTGAAATGCGTGCATGACAACCCTACCGTTTGACATGTGAAATTTTATTTAATCATAGCAACAAATATGTCGAAGCGCAAGTACGACCCTGAATAAGTATGGATTTACATATGTTGATGACAAAAAAGACTTAAAACCTCAGTGTGTCATAAGTAGCGAGGTGCTCTCACAAGAGAGCACAAGACCTTCTAAATTAAAATGACATTTAGAAACCAGACAACATGTTTTATTAACAGTTCAGTTTAGTTAATGGTAACTGAACCTTTCCTTTCCTAACCACTGTTTACAGTATTTGTCGTTTTTACTTTGTAATATTTCTATAATTTGATACATTTTGTTAAATGACAGCAGTAAAATATTGTAAGTCTTGGTGATTTGTTTATGATTTATCTGTCACTACTTTTGTATGTTAACAAATAAATACAAATTAATTACAATTCCTAAAATTGTATTATAGTTCCTAAAAATTTTGCGGCTTGATGACCATGTAAAAATGTGGGTCCCATAGCCAAACCAGTTGAGAACCCCTGGTCTAATGTATCCTTATGAATGGACTCATGTAATAAGCATGTAAATGTACAGAAGGTTTTAGCTGGAATATATTACTAAACCACTGAAATAAGGACTAAATACTTAATATTTGATTAAATTAATGGGGATTTTTGTCTGAAGCATATTCATTCAGATTATTTACTTTCTTAATGAAGGTTTTTAATGCAAAGCCATTAGTGCATTCTTCTCATTACTGAGATGATGTTCTTTTTAGATGCAAGTAGTTCAACTAAAAAGTTCATTTTTCAGTAGTTACTCAGCAGGCACACAACATCATAAAACGTTAATATTAGGTCGATTTAGGTCATGACGTCAGGTGACCAAAATTCAATGTCTATCCAGCATCTAAGAACAATGTTATTTTGATGTCCCATAGCGATGTCAAACTACATTGATATTTGGTTGATTTTAGTCTGTGTTGGAAAGTGACCAAAATCCTACATGTGATAGATGTCATAGTAGTAACATCTACACAATGTCAAGGTGTAACAAGATTAAACCTTGATATTTGGTTGATTTTAGGTTGATTTTCAAGTTGGACATTGACAACAGCCTGACGTTGGGTTCTGACAACAACTCAATTTTCATTTACAAACAAAATTCAACATCTCCATGACGTTGGGGTATAATGGGGTACAAAATCAATATGACGTCATGTTGATGTCCTGTGCCTGCAGTGTACATTCAAACATCCTTGTCATTTCTTTAGTACTTGATACACTAGAAGAGTTGACAAGGGCCTCCTGGTGAGGTTTCTTTCCCAATATATGTTTGTCTCCATCTATTTTTATGTGCATATTGGAATATCGAATAAAATGTTTATTGGGAATGCCAAGATGCTCATAAATTTTGAAACTTGTAGGTTCAATTATGATGAAAAAACATTACGAAATAAATTTCAGCATGCTCATTAAACAAGTGGAGATTTTATTTTAATAGATGATGTAATAACTCGTGTGAAAAATAAGTGAGGTGGGACGGTATTAATGGACAAGTGAAGTTTATGTATAAACTAATTTCGAGAGGATCACGTGCTTATGATTGCTAGCGACTGGATCCGCATTATCCAATTCACAATGCTCCAATCAGATGACTCCTAAACTACTATAAATACCCTGGGTTTCATTCCACTGCTATCTTCGAGTCCCCCCTTCCACCCCTGCTCCTCCTTCTTCCTAGATGGGTGACACGGTGGCCCAGTGCGTAGCACTGTTGCCTCACAGCAAGAATGTCTCTGGTTCCAGGCTTTACCAAACCAGCAAACATTTCTGTGTGGAGTTGGCACATTCTCCCCGTGCTCATGTGGGTTTCCCCCGGGTTCCCCGGTTTCCTCCCACCGTCCAAAAACATGCAAATTAAGTTAATTGACTAAACCAAATCGGCACCATAGACATGCTTCTAGTATGTAGTTATCTCAAAAGTGCAATCACTTACTGTTCATTGGTTACAGCAGGAGAGTTCTCGAGATCTACCTGAGCTCAAACTCCCCTCCCGCCTTGCAATGGGAGGGAGCCCCGGGCTCAAGGATCTCAGGAGCTCATGGCTCTCTCCCAGGACAGCATGCCAAACAAGCTTTATAATCAATTATCAGCTAAGTGGGAACTCTTGAAACTGCAGCGAAACGACCAAATTATAAAATATCTGAAATGTTGTTTTGGACATTCTAATCCCTATACTCTTAAGCCGCAGTCCCACTGCACTTTTTGCCTCATAGACTTCCATTCATACACATACGAAAGCGGCAGACCAGAAATGCAAGCTTGTTCGACAAATTTCGCAGTTTGCTGCTTTGGAAAGTTTAAGCTTAGTGAACTCTGACCTGCGAAATCGCATCACATAATTGCCTACGACCAGTCAAAAACTAAAACATAACCTTTCTGTGGAGAAATTTAAAATATGGACCAATCGCTCACTTTTTAAAATATCTAATCATCTGGTTTAATCCCGCACCTTCCACAAAACCACCAGAAAGAATTTCGCATGCTTAAACCTAGTGTGGTCGAGGCATTAGCCAAACTACATCATCAAATTGAAACTGAATTGGTAATCCCTCCCAGAACTGAATGCATCTAAAAGACACATATGAATGCTTTTACTACGTTTAATCTACTGTATGTCTTCTGAAATGCAAGTCATTTATTATATAAGGAAAAAAGGCCCACAGTTGATTCTCCAAATCCAATAAATTCAATTTTGTAAAGTTTATTTATAAAACAATTTCAAGAAGATCACATACTTATGATTGATCACGACTGGGCCCGCATTAGCTAATACATGGTTCTCCAATCAGAAGATTCCTAAGCCACTATAAATAACCAGTCTTCATACCACAATCATCTTTGTCATGAAGAATCCCCCCATTCCCCCCCCCCCCCTTTTTTTACCTAGATTAGACAGCATGGTGGCCCAGTGGTTAGTACTGTTGCCTCACAGCAAGAACATTGCTGATTCCGGTCCTTGCAGGGCCGGTTGGCGTTTTTGGTCTGTCTTTCCGCTGTTATGCAGATGACACTCAAATTTACCTGCCTTTAAAAGAGAATTCTAGTGGACTGGAGACTCTTATGTCTTGCCTTGCAGATGTGAAAGCCTGGTTGTCTTTAAACTGTCTAGATTTTAATGAGAGAAAAACTGAAACAATTGTGTTCAGCTCGTCAATTTATTCTAGGACAGCACCAGCTGATCTTGGTGAATTGGGGTTGTCTGTGAATCCTTGTGTAAAAAATCTGGGTGTTATCTTTGATGATGGCTTAAGATTTGATAAGCAGATTAACGCAGTGGTCAAATCCTGCTTTTTTCAGCTTCGACTTTTAAAAACAGTCAAACCTATTTTATCTAGAAATAATTTTTGAAAAAATAATTCATGCTTTTATTACTTCAAGATTGGACTACTGTAATGTGCTATATTTTGGGATCAGTGAGACAACTCTATCCCGCCTACAGCTAGTTCAAAATGCGGCTGCTCTGCCCCTCTGTATTAGGTCTATATCATCGCAGTCTGTTTTTAAATCTAGGTTGAAAACTTACCTTTTTGATTTGCCATTTTATAAGTGAGAATTGTTTGTTTTTAGATATAATAACTATTAGTGAGATTTTTGTTTTTACCTATATTAACTATTTGTGAGAGTTGTTTGTTTTAGCTATAATTTTATACTTGTTCTTTGTGATTTATTGTTCAGGTCAACCTTTGGTTGTGTTTAATAGTGCTATATAAATAAAATTGACATTGACATTGACATTTTGTGCAGAGTTTGCGAGTTCTCCCCTTGTTCACATTGGTTTTCGCTGGCAGGGTTCAACGCTAAGGATATTTTCTACTGGCCCGATTGGACCAGTGGTTTAGATTGTTACTTGCCCTGCCAAAATTTTCACTGGCCCCGCGGAAAAAAATAAAAATAAAAAATAGCAAATTCTTAGCCACATATTTTAAATGATGTAAAAAATAATGCCTGTGAATTTAGAATTTAAATATTTAAAATATTTAAAATCTTTAGCAGTAAAATAAAGCTGTATGGAAAATCTGCTGGTATTTTGTTGCAAAACAAAAGGTGGCTGACCTAAAAGTGACAGAATACTATGCAAAGCATCACTTGGTTTTTTTCATTGTGTTGTACCCATGTAAATATCTGTTTCCACAACGTTAGAAACAGACGTTTTCTTTTAGCCTCATAATTTGATGTTGCCATCTCTTCACTTTACTGGTTTTTACCAGGTTGTGGAAAAAAATAATGTGCTCACAACATCCAGTCAGATAAAAGCAACCAAAAAGCAATATGGACTTCATAGAAAAGGCGAAACATTCAAAGACTTAAAAGCACAAATTGTTTCTCAATTCTAAGACTTTATATATGCATGCAATTGACAAAGAGTCGAAGGCAAATTCAAATTTTGTGACAAGGCAGCACTGGCCTGATTGGGCCAATAGCAATTCTCTCTACTGTCCCGAACATCCCCCCAGTTCCCCAGTTTCCTCCCACCGTCCAAAGACATGGTCAAGTTCCTTTCCAACAGTATTTTTTTATAAAGCCACAAATAAGCGGGATTGAGATCTACCTGAGCTCAATCTCCCCTCTCGACCTGCAAACGAGAGGAAGCCCAGGGCTTGAGGATCTTTTGAGCTCAACGAGCCAAACAAGCTTATAACCTTCAGCTAAGTGTGTTTATCAAGTGTAAGTTTATCAGAAAGTGACGATTTTGTTCTCTTTGACTCACTGTTCGGTAATTTTGCCTCAGTTGCAAATGTTTTATGTGATGTTCCAGTTTTGTAGATAAATCTAATCCACATCTTTGGATTGAACCATTGTTTGTGTCATCAAGGGTCAATTAATAAGGTGACAATTATCCCCGTCATCTGATTTTCAAGTTGTCGATACACTGAAAAGCAGTTTTTTTTCTACACACTGTCTGGATACTGAAAAACATGATGATGATTTTAGTGACATTTCTGTCCATTTTATGACAGATCCATAGACAAGGAATATTATTTGAGAATGGGACAGCTCTTGCTAAGATTTCAAAAGCAAATATCCAATATGCAAAGTACTGACACATTGTGATCTTCTTCTGCTAAATATCCAGTAGACAATCTAGGGTAAAGATTAGTTTGTTGTAGATCTATCTTAGTAGTATTTTTTTAGATGAAGGGGTGAAACAGTTCAGTGATATTTCAGGGAAATAACAGGTCATTTGTTTATCACTGAATTTAATTCTCTGTTATATTCTTTCTCATTTAAGGTTGGCTACAAAGATGCATCCCTCCACCCATCTCGGATTGTTCCTTCTGTTATGTGTCCTTTCAAGATCTTACGCTGGTAAACTTCTAGTGGTTCCTGTGGATGGAAGTCATTGGGTCAATATGAAAGTCCTTATTGTGGAATTACATTCGAGGGGTCACAGTATCACCGTGGTCCGAGGTTCTAGCAGCTGGTACATTGAGGAACAGTCTCCTCTCTACACTTCTATCACTGTGGACAACGGGGTATTTGATGATGACTTCATGGAGACGTTCCTCCCTCACTTACTGAAAATGCAGAGACAAGGAAAATCATTTTGGACTGAAATGGCACTTGCTGACGAAACGTATAGCAGATTTACAGAGATTCATCAGGAAATATGCAAAATGACAGCTACAATGTTTGAAAATGAAACCTTGATGAATTCTCTTAAAGATGCTGCATATGATGTTGTCCTGACAGATCCTGCTTTTGGAGGTGGTGTATTACTGGCACATCGTCTTGGACTCCCTCTCGTGTATAATGTCCGCTGGACCATGTATGGAGAAGCCCATTTTGATATAGCTCCAACTCCTCTTTCATACGTACCTGTAACTGGCTTACAACTAACGGACAAGATGACATTCAGTCAGAGAGTCATGAACATGATGACATATATAATGATTCTTTATAAAAATTCCAAGTACTTTGGTTCTCCTTACCAAGAGCTCACCCAGAAATATTTTGGCCCCAATGTTAATTTCTTCTCGCTGCTTCAGGATGCAGACCTCTGGCTCATGAGAAACGATTTTACTTTTGAGTTTCCACGACCCACGATGCCAAATGTGGTCTACATGGGAGGCTTTCAGTGCAAACCTGCAAAGCCACTTCCAGGTGATCTTGAGGAGTTTGTGCAGAGCTCTGGAGAACATGGGGTGATCATGATGAGTTTGGGGACAGTTTTTGGTCAGCTTCTGAGTGAACTCAATGATGAAATTGCTGCAGCATTCGCTCAACTGCCTCAAAAAGTAATTTGGAGATACACAGGTCCACGACCTGCAAACCTTGGCAACAATACTTTGATTGTGAACTGGCTGCCCCAGAATGACTTGCTTGGACATCCTAAAACTAAACTGTTTGTAGCACATGGAGGCACCAATGGACTTCAGGAAGCCATCTATCACGGGGTGCCCATTGTAGGCCTTCCTTTAGCTTTTGATCAGCCTGATAATCTCTCCAGGATGCGAGCAAAGGGAACAGCAAAAATTGTAGAATTTGCAACTTTGGACAGGGCTGTGTTTCTGGAGGCGTTGAAGGAAGTGTTGCATAATCCGTCTTACAGAGAGAACATGCAGAGACTGTCCAAGCTGCACCACGACCAGCCAATGAAACCTCTTGATCGTGCCATCTTCTGGATTGAGTTTGTCATGAGGAATAAAGGAGCTCCTCATTTACGGACACAGTCTTTCAGAATGTCCTGGATTGAGTATCAGTCTATAGATGTTATTTTGACATTAATGGTGATGGTTTTAGTATTTGCGTTGGTGACTGCTTATATGACCAAATACTTTTGCCTTTGCTTATTTAGAAAGAAAGTAAAGCGTGAGTGACATACTGACTGAAAATATCAGTTAATTAGAATTTTTTTCCACTTAAGAATCGTTATTTACCTGAAATGAAAATTCAGAACAAATGCAGTCCTGTCAATACTTTTAACTGACAATTACAATCATTTTTACAGCCATCAGTAGCTGCTTCCATTCACATGTTTTGATTCACATTTTGAATAAAATAGACTTGCTGCACATACATTTTGAAAATCCACATTAACCCTTGTGCACTGTTCAAATTTACTACCCCCTTGTTATGTTAGGGATAACAAAACATCCACTGAATTAAACTGCTGTAAAAATGCATTAGATAATTTTTTTTTTTTTTTTTTTGCATGAATCTGTTAATCAACCTCAGTCCTGATTAAAACTACTCAATTGTTTAGAAAATTACAGGATTTGTAACTCTTTAATTGCCAAGTTCACAAATGATATCACTGTTTTGGTGAAAACACACAGAAAATGACGTATTTTCAATATAAAAAGTAATTGCGGACTGGATTATAACTAGGCTTGTTTCCACAGGCCTGTCTAAAGGGTTAATGGTGTCAACTGATGATCAACAGTAAAATGAAAATTTTACCTCTTCCCAACAGGGAAAACCACCAACAATCAAAAATGCATGATTAAATGGTGTCACAATTTTGCAATTAAAAATGTGGTTATGGAAATCAATCGGGCAAAAAAAAAGTTAATTAGGGAGAGAAAAAAAATTAAAATTAATCAAATATTAATAAATCATATTATCAAAAGCAATGTTGTTTCACCTGGCCAAGACTTTGATTAAATGTAAAGATATATAAATTCGCACTTACTTTTTATATTGAAAATACGTTATTTTGTGTTTTTTCCCCACCAAATCAGTGACATCATTTGTGAATTTGGCAATGAAAGAATTAAAAATCCTGTGATTTTTCTAAACAATTTAGCTTGATTAACAGATTTGTGAAATGGAAAAAAAAAAAGAATAATAAAAAAAGAACAATTTTATGCATTATTACAGTTTAATTTAGTGGATGTTTTCATCCCGAACATAACAAAAGGGTAGTAAATTTTCCCAAAGTGTATAACAGAATTATTATTTTTTTGAATTTAAAGCATTTTCACAAAATTTGTGGCCTATTGCTGATAAATTTCATTGGCTGACGCTGCTATGTCAACTTCAGACATGCCCTCTTTCAAGTGTTCAGATTAAGACTCAAAATCACTCCAGAGTGGATGAAACAATCCCCAACTGTACATAAGGTTTAACTTATGCACACAAATGCGTGGGATCAAATTATTATTTTATAAGAAAAAATGTGCATAAACCATGATGGAAACACATACCATTATAGCATGTGCATCAAAAATGACCATGTTGTAACAAAAACTGTCATGATGGTACCAACAACACTGCACAACATCTGAAATGGTTCTTTGGTCATTCTAAAAGCCCTTAGCCATAGTCTGTCATCAAAGCTCTTCAGTCACTTTATTACACCTCTGAATGTTCTATACTGGCTGCTTTTCCAAACAGTCGTCTTACGCCACCAAAAGCCACAGCACATTCATCAAGTTTAATATTCTTCTTCTGAGGCCCAATTTATTTATTATATAAGAAAATAGCCCCCAGATGCTTCTTCTAACCAGCGAGTTCCATTTTTTTAAATATATTTGGCACCTATTTATCAAGAAGTGATGCTTTCTTTCTCTTTAACTGTTTAGATGGAAATGCGGCTTTATTTTCAAAGTTTTATGCAATATTGCAGTTTTTAAGTAAGTTTCACATCTTAAGATGTGAAACTTAGATTGTGAAAGATAGAATTTACAAGGGCTATTATTCTAACATTTACATGGTCCCACTTTATATTAAGTGGCCTTAACTATTATGTACTTACACAGGAATTAATAGTTTGTTAGTTTGTACGTTTTTTATTACGTTATCCATCGCGCTAGGTTATTCATCCATCCATCCATCTGTTGTTGTTGTTGTTGTTTTTTTACACCAACCCATCCAAGCACATTTTACATCTAATTAGTCAGTGTTGCCAGATTGGGTAGTTTTGAATTTGATTTTAAAGGTAATAAATGGCATTAGCGGGTTGACAAAATTTGGCCGGTTTTGAAATGTAAATTTTATATGCAACTTGTTTAACAAAACATAACTGTGTGCTCCTACTCCATTATAGTGACAGTGCATGGCGCAATCCTCGTGATGCATAGTAACTCCATCCGCAAGATGTGGTGAAGGAAAGATGTATCAAAATCTGACTACCTGGACAAATCTGACACCCACTTTGCGCATCACGCAGCCCCTACACGTGGTTCATGACTTTTATCAATATTTTTTTTCCAATTGATAGCAAGAACAAGCAAATAAGCGTTGTCTGATTGACAAGCAGCGCCTAATTATGTTAAAAAGAATTTAAAACGCGGTTTTGGACTGGTTTGGGGCTGGAAAAAGTCAGCTACATCTGGCAACACTGGGTAATGAAAGCCCTGGAATTTAATGCATGCCGATCGATCACTGACTGATAGACTGAGATTCGGCTGCGGGGTTTAAAGGGTTAAAGTTCTTTTTCACAGCACCACAGTATAGCCAACTTGGTGCTGTGTTTGTTCCTGACTGTCATTTTTCAGATTTTTATACAATAACCTAAGTAGGACTCGTCGGTCGTTTGCTTTTGAAGGAGCAGCAGAGATATTGGGACTTTGTCAGACTTTGACAGGGACTTGACAGTAACTGTTACAGTTCAAGTAGACCAGTTTCTTCTTCCTCCGGATCATAACATGTAAGTGTAATTAAAATTGTTGCCTCGTTTTGTGTAGTTTGCAAAATTTGTGTGTGTTGTAAGTTGTAATCGCTTCACGTGGCTTGTAATCACTTATCTTGTATAGATCAGTGCTTGTACTGTGTCTTGTATAGAGTTAGTTTTGTTTCTTTATTATTCAATCAAAAATATTTAGTTTTAAAGAAAAAATAAGTATGTAGTAATTAAAAAATAAAAGATTTCAAATAAAAAACACGTTTAATTAAAAAAAAACTTATGTCAATAATAAAAATATATATTTTTGGATTGCAAAAAAATAAACAATTGTCCTATTATGCTGTTACTACAATTTTCATTGCACATTCATTAATTTTGCTCTATTTTCTGATGTCTTTTATTGCACATCTAGAATCTTTGCTTGCAGGTTGAAATGTTTTGCTTGTGAGTTGAAAAGTTTTGAACCCATAAATGCCAGGGTTAATTTTGTGTCTTTATTATTCAAACAAACATATGAAGTTTTTGACCAAAATTAGATACAATGCAATTAAAAAAATAAAAGATTTCAAATAATAAAAAAACATTTATTTAAAAAAATGCACACAGCAAAAAAAAAAAAAAACTATTATCATTTTATGCAGTTACCCCCTAATCAATTTATTGTGTGCTCGTTCATTTTGCTTCCGGTTTTGTTTCATTTTTGCGGATCTAAAATCTTTGCTTTTGAGTTGAAAAGTTTTACGAGATGAAAACTGCAGCTCTGTGGGCGGGATCCACATTTAGTCAGTGTCAGTCGGAGCTCTAAGAACAACGTTTAGCGTGTCACACTGCTCCGTCTATCGTGTTTTAGTCCATTACGAACCTGTACAGGGGCTTGTGGTGCTATGGACTTAATGTAACCTACTAGACATAATAACATGAAATCTGTTTGAATAATTCAAAATATAACAATTTATTAGTCAGGTAAATGTGTATCATGCCAATTCATTCAGTTCATTCCTTCATTCAGATATCAAATTATCAAAGATCAAAAGAGGCATACCTGATTTAAAAATATATATGGAGCATGAGAGCTCCACACTATGAGCTGATCTGGTAACAGAATCGCTCCGAGCTTTTTGATGCTTTTTCTTAGTCAAATCAGGAATCTCCTTCAAGGAGGGGTGTGTGTGGACTAAACAAAAGGCATTTGCATTTAGTGGCATGTTAGATTAGAAGAGTTTCTGCCTAAAGGGAATAAATGGTCATTTGAATAGAAGCCCCCTAGGTAAAGGCACACCCTTAGCAGTGGTTCAAAAGATGCCTGAAGTTGTATATCAATTATTTTGATTATGTCTATTTCTGAGGGAATGAGACTATTGTACCAGTTGCACTGAGACATTTCAAATGATATCAAACATGAGAAAAAGTCACTTGGATTGATCAGGGTTCAACGCTAAGGATTTTTTCTACTGGCCCGATCGGACCAGCGGTTCAGATTTTTACTTGCCCTGCCAATATTTTCACAGGCCCTACCACAAAAAAAGTTAATAGTTTTTCCTTAGCCACACATTTAAAAAAGAAATGTGTCAAAATGTTTGTAAATCTAGAATTTAAATATTTAAAAAATGCAGTGTGTCAAAATGTTTGTAAATCTAGACTTTTATCTAATTATTAAATAATCTAATTATTTTAAAAATGTTAATAAATGTGTAATGAACAAAATTCAAAGTGTTTCGCAAACAAAAGTAGCAAAATGTGCAGGTATTTTATGGCAAAACAAAAGATGGCTGACCTGCCAAACTGACGGCAAACTGTACAAAACATCACTTAATTTTTTAAGTCTTGGCGTACCCTCATAAATGTCTGCTTCCAAGACGTTAAAAACAAATGTTTTCCTTTAGCATCATCACTTGATGTTGCCGCCATGTTGCTGTCTCTTCGCTGTACTAGTTGTTATGAAAAAAATAACATGCTTACAGCATCCAATCAGATAAGAGGAACCGAGAAGGTAGCATTTGAAGGCTTAAAAACACAAACTGTTTCTCGATTCTGACTGTTTTTGCAGACAATTGACAAATAGTCACAGAGAAATTAAATTTTAGTGACAAGGCATCAGACAACGATCCTGTCTACTGTCCCGAGCATCTCACACGCTGGCCCCAGGCCATTGGGCAGTCCTTATTGTTGAGCCCTGTTGATATAGAACATTCATACGTTAAAATGAGCATTCTGTGTGAGTTGAACGAAGAGGAGGGTGAGGCCCCGTTTACACTAGTATGTTTTAGTTTTAAACGTTGTTTTAGAATGAAAGCGATCCGCGTCCACACTAGCGTTTCGCCCAGCGTTTCTAAACAACTCTCCATCCACACCAAACCACTGGAAACGCACATCACGTGACCACAAACACACATACACACACATTCTGGCATGCGCTGCAGCATATGTAGCCAGATGAGAGCTGTGCTCATCGGACTGTACATCAAGAATCAACCTATAGATGTTAAACATGATGTTTAATTAATCTTGTTGTCTATATCTACATATTCCCTGACTTTGGTCTTTTAAATCAATTACTTGTTCTCAGGTAACATGTTTTGGCTGAGCGCAAAGATACGTTAATAATTAATGGAAACATGTATATTCTGCATATTGACTGATTGCTTGCCTTTATTTTGTAAGGCTTGGAGCTTACGCTGCTATTCTGAACCAATAATCGAAAACAGAAAGCAGTTGAAGGATGGCGTGTTTAAATCCTTTATTTATCTGACTCCATTGTAATTAATCTGACTCCATTATAGTTATCATCATTGATAAAGAGAAAGAATCTCTACGTTTTAAAGCAGGCAAAATTGTTTATTAAGTTACATGTTTAAATATACAGACATTAGAATGACACAAACTAACATACTGTATAAAGAAATTAGCTGTAACATATGCACTGCTGAGCGACAAAGACAGTGAAACTGCCTTTGTTAGCATATGAGGCTATGCACTGGTGTGCGGGAGATGCAGAGTAAAAGCCATTCTCCCAGATCAACAGTTACCTTTCCTTATCATACCCTGAGCAAAGCATTGTCAAACATGAGTGAAAACCAACCCCCAAAACCAGCTGGACATGAGAGCAAAGTGGGGGAGAAGAACATTAACATACTCTCCTCAGGCCATGACTCGACAATAGTAAATATATTATAGATTGAAATACAATTAATCAATGTCTCTGTTGATTTCATCACTACAACACTGAAGTCATAAACTGTCAAATGACACCAAACATGACAAAGTTATATGAGGGAAGAACACAAGCAGATAAATTGTGTATGGTGAAAAGCACATGGTTACTGTAAGCAAATGGCAGAGATGTGTATCGGAGCTGTGAGGAACTGTGCCTCACCAGGAGGACCCATCCCATGCTTGAAATGTCTCAGTAGTCCTTCATTAGCATAGAAGGAATAGTATATAATATTTCCTCAGCTTACAATTTCCTATAATGTATAAACCTATTGTATGTTATACTTGTATAATGGCCATTATTGATTATTAAAACTGATATTCAGCAAGAGAGAGGGAATGTTTGGTATTTTTAACAAAAATGAAAGGAGGCAGTTATGTTTTAGTCTCTGTTTTGTTATAAATATGCATTCTGTAACTCGGGGAGTGACACTGACAACTGAGGTTAGGATCCAAATGCAGGTTTAATCAGTGGTCAGGCAAGTAATGGTCAATACTAGGGATGGCTGACGTGAAACTGACGTTTCAACACAGTGTCGAGATCCCGAAGCGCAAGTGTTTCAAAACACTGCACCGAAGCATGATCCGAAGCACCCAAGTCACGTGACTAAAGTGTTTCGAAACACCTGGTCATGTGACTAAAGCGATTCAAAGCATTGATCACCTTAGAAGCGTTTCGAGACCTGGCGACTCTCCATTTGGCTGCCAAGGTCGGGAAAATTCTGTTTCAAATGGCCTAGTGGACTGTGCGTGTGCGTGATGTTACTATGCATCAAATGACTTTTTGGGTTTGAATCCCGACTTGAACAAATACTCCGAAATCATGGTTTTATGTGTTTTTATCATGTTTTTGTTTTGTGTAGCCTAAATAGGATACAGCTGCAGTTACGCCATCAATTTAGCATAATTTTTGTAACACTGTAAAACAATATTTAAAATTGTACAGTACTGTGATAGTTTGGTTTAATAAAATACAATAAATGGGAAATTTTATGAATAATATAAATAATTCTTGATAACTTCAGGCCACAGTTTCTGATCTAGCAACAACCCTGTTTTAAGACCAAAACAAGACATATTTATTCACAAATTGTTTATTCGGATATCAGACCAATGTTGAAACAAAACAATACAAGAGCAAAGCATTACCAACTGCTATTAAAGCATTTCAAAATAGCTGTATTAGTCAGGATTCGAACTCACTATCCCCAGACGCTAGTCAGACACCTTAACCGCTCCGCTATATTAATTGAAGTCGAAGCTTACAAAGTGGGCTTTAATGTCTCAATTTGCTCAACTGTTCTGTGCTGCAGTTGTTTCAGTGCAATACATAAAAAATGACTACTAGGTGTCACTGTAGAGTGGGGTTTCAAAACGTTTCGAAGCTTCGACTGTTTCAGTGTTTCATGAAGCCTTGCTTTGCCCACCACTAGTCAATACAGGTGCAAACAGATATATGAAGACAGTCCAGAATCGTAGTCGAAGTAACAGGCAAGAGGTCAGAAGGCAGGCGGAGACAAAAGGTAAACAAAGCTGAGGTCAAAACACAACAAAACAAGGCAGGAATAAAGCGTTGTAATGTCACCTACAGATAAACAAGACTCGACAATGAGAATGAGTGCGTGTGCTGCTTAAATAGTGTGTACTATCAGTCTTTGACAATCCTCAGGTGGTGCGAGTGTAATCGGTCTAAATGAGGAAGCAGGTGTGTGTGGGTGAAGTGCATATATGCAGTTGTAGTCCATAAACTGGTGTATTTGTAGTTTAAAACAAGAGATAATAGCCCCTTTCACACAGTGATACCGGTAAATATCTGGAAAATTTCCGGAACGACTTTACCATTATATTCAAAAAAGCGTTGTTCACACAGGCGAGGACGTTACGGAAATTTTCCGGAAAAGATCGTTTATACATCCATTCCAAAATACCGGTAAATTCTGACATCATTCACCACAAATGAGCTTTAAACGGCTGCGCTTGTATTTGTAAACATTTGACTAAATTACAAACTCTGTGGATGATCAATATTGTGAACAACTTTCGCAGGATCACTTTCGCATGTCGAGATGTTCATAATATGTGCGTGTGCAGGCGCTCACAGGCTGTTTCAAAGGCACATGCAAAGCTTAAAGGTAAACAAACAACGGCTTATCATAAGCATGTCATCGATGATTATTTACACAGTTGGCATAAAGAAGAACATATAAACGTGATCTGACTAACTTCTAGCAGCTAAATGTGTCTGGAAAAATATTCAAAGGTTTTTATTCTCACAAACCGCGCGGAGGTGAATGCGTCTGACTGTTGTGATTGGCTAAAGCAGACGTCTCACGTCAGCACGTTCTAGACGTGCACACGCTTATTACGGTAATCTTCCTTCTGCATTCACACAGCGCAGCATTCCGGCAAATTGCCAGTAATGTTACAACTTCTCTTTTCGGAAAATAGCCAGAACGAATTTACCGGTATTTTCAAAAAGGACCTGTTCACACATACAAGCTTTCACACAAAATTGCCGGCAATTTTCCGGAAAGGTCTGTATGTGTGAAAGGGGCTAATGTTTTTCAGCGACCTCTGGTGGTTAGAGGTCGCTGGTGATTGTGACACATACAGTGAAAATGACGGTCATATAAATATGCAGCTACACGATGCCTCAACACTTTTGGTGTCTGTTAAGTTGCTAATTTCAAAATAAAAAATAGGCAGTTCCTTATATCATGTTTTCATGTAATTGTTAAGAAAGTAAAACAACGTAGCCAGGGTGATGTGCATGAGGTTATAAAGTACACTGTTCCCTTTGAAGAATAACCCGACGTGTCCTCTGGAGTCTGTTTTCCATATCAAACTTGCGAAGTCTGAACTTACAAGGAGAGGATGCCAGACTGAACTGTGCGTGGGCTACTTAATAATGAGAGAAAAGCCCCAATCAGAACGTCTTCAGTCACGCCTCCGTTTTCAGATGTCTCTGTTTCCCCCCCATCCACACTAACACAGAGCAGCAGTGTTTTAAAATGAAAACGGCCTCTTCAGTTTTTCCAGAACGCTCCGTTTTAGGCGCTCGAATACTCTGGCGTAGTGTGGATGGAAGGCGTAACCGTTGGAAAACATATGCGTTTTAAATCTGTAAACGGGGCCTTTGTTTCCAGCTCATGCTTGTATTGTCAAAGACATCAAAGTGTCTGTGGTATCTCAAATCTTACAGATTGACCTTCATGGAATAACATTGCATGAAAATTACAGTCTACAAAATTCACACAAACATATAAAAAAATTGAAAATACAGCACATACACATCCTAATTATTTATTTGTAACATATGTTATAGGTCATATTATGTTTTTACAAAAGTGTATTGTGTTTTTGTTTCCGTGTAAATCTAAATAAATAAACATATGTATTGCTCTTTACGTCTTTTTTTTTAATAAACAACAACAAAAATACAAAAATAAAAGGTATACAGCAAAGCCAGGTATAAACCAATTGATAGAGAATAAAGTGTAATTTGTCAGTCTCATCTAATAATCATTAAGCTGTGTCGTCAGCCAGTCGTTTCCCATCACGCTTTTGGTGAACGCAGCCGACTGCTCAATCCGAGTCATCCACCTTGCTGTCGGGAAAGTTTTTTGGGGCACGTTAGCATGACATAAGAGCGAGGCGGACACAATTTCAAACTGGCATGCATCTCACGGTAATCACCGGTGATAGGTTCTGCAGAGATTTTGCCAATCTCAAATGAGCCTACACACTACTTCTTAGCTGTGGTGTTCATTTCTCTCTGTCTCACGCTGAATCCAGTCGACTGCGTCATCGGACCAATCACAGCAGATTAGCCTCACACAAAGGAGGGGGTTGAAAACAAATGAATCGCCGATCAAATCATATGAGTCGTTGGGATAATTAGGTAAAAATAAATACAAATTGTAAGACAATGAAAGTGTTTTTTGACCTTGTATGCATATTAGCCTGTTGTTGGAGACTTTCAAAACCAAAAATATGACCATTTATAATGCAAAATAGGGGCTCTTTAATAGACAAACTGCATCTAAATGACCAAATTGTAAATCATCTGAAATGTTGTTTTAGTCATTTTAAACCCAATACCCTTATAGCCAAAGTCCATCATCAAATTGAAATTGGATCGGTAATATCGAGAACTGTATTGAGTTCCTCAAAACTCAGTGAACACTTTTTTAATTCTCTGTTATATTCTTTCTTTTTTAAGGTTGGCTGCAATGACGCATCCCTCCACCCATCTCAGATTGTTCCTTCTGTTATGTGTTCTTTCAAGATCACATGCTGGTAAACTTCTCGTGGTTCCTGTTGATGGAAGTCATTGGATCAATATGAAAGTCCTTCTTGTGGAATTACATTCAAAGGGTCACAGTATCACCGTGGTCCGAGCTTCTAATAGCTGGTACATTGAGGAACAGTCTCCTCTCTACACTTCTATCACTGTGGAGAATGGTGAATTTGATGCTGACTTCGGGGAGAAGTTCCTCCCTCACTTACTGAAAATGCAGAGACAAGGAAAATCATTTTGGACTGAAATGGCACTTGCTGACGAAACGTATAGCAGATTTACAGAGATTCATCAGGAAATATGCAAGATGACAGCTACAATGTTTGAAAATGAAACCTTGATGAATTCTCTTAAAGATGCTGCATATGATGTTGTCCTGACAGATCCTGCTTTTGGAGGTGGTGTATTACTGGCACATCGTCTTGGGCTTCCTCTCGTGTTTAATGTCCGCTGGACCATGTATGGAGAAGCTCATTTTGTTATAGCTCCATCTCCTCTCTCATATGTACCTGTTTCAGGCTTACAACTAACGGACAAGATGACATTCAGTCAGAGAGTCATGAACATGATGACATATATAATGATTCTTTATAAAAATTCCAAGTACTTTGGTTCTCCTTACCAAGAGCTCACCCAGAAATATTTTGGCCCCAATGTTAATTTCTTCTCACTGCTTCAGGATGCAGACCTCTGGCTCATGAGAAACGATTTTACTTTTGAGTTTCCACGACCCACGATGCCAAATGTGGTCTACATGGGAGGCTTCCAGTGCAAACCTGCAAAGCCACTTCCAGGTGATCTTGAGGAGTTTGTGCAGAGCTCTGGAGAACATGGGGTGATCATGATGAGTTTGGGAGCAGTTTTTGGTCAGCTTCTGAGTGAACTCAATGATGAAATTGCTGCAGCATTCGCTCAACTGCCTCAAAAAGTCATTTGGAGATACACAGGTCCACGACCTGCAAACCTTGGCAACAATTCTTTGATTGTGAACTGGCTGCCCCAGAATGACTTGCTTGGACATCCTAAAACTAAACTGTTTGTAGCACATGGAGGCACCAATGGACTTCAGGAAGCCATCTATCACGGGGTGCCCATTGTAGGCCTTCCTTTAGCTTTTGATCAGCCTGATAATCTCTCCAGGATGCGAGCAAAGGGAACAGCAAAAATTGTAGATATTGCAACTTTGGACAGGGCTGTGTTTCTGGAGGCGTTGAAGGAAGTGTTGCATAATCCGTCTTACAGAGAGAACATGCAGAGACTGTCCAAGCTGCACCACGACCAGCCAATGAAACCTCTTGATCGTGCCATCTTCTGGATTGAGTTTGTCATGAGGAATAAAGGAGCTCCTCATTTACGGACACAGTCTTTCAGAATGTCCTGGATTGAGTATCAGTCTATTGATGTTATTTTGACATTAATGGTGATGGTTTTAGTATTTGCATTGGTGACTGCTTATATGACCAAATACTTTTGTCTTCGTTTATTCAGAAAGAAAGTAAAGCGTGAGTGACATATTGGCTGGAAATATCAGTTAATTTGAATTTAGCTCCACTTAAAAAGCGTTATTTTAAGTGAAGTTAATTTCTAAACTAATTTCGAGAGGATCACGTGCTTATGATTGCTTGCAGCTGGCCCCGCATTATTCAATTTACGAGTCACCAATCAGACAATTCCTAAGCCACTATAAATTCCCTTAGTTCCATATGACAGCCATTTTCTTTTTTAAAATATCCCCCTTCGACCCCTACTCCTCCTCCTTTTTCTAGATGGGTGGCACGGTGGCCCAGTGGTTAGCACTGTTGCCTCACAGCAAGAACTAGCTCTAGCTCTTACCAAGCCAGCCAACGTTTCTGTGCGGAGTTTACACGTTCTCCCCATGCTCACCCAGGGTTCCCTAGTTTCCTTCCACTGTCCAAAAACATGCAACTTAAGTTAATTGACTAATCTAAATCGGCACCATAGACATGCTCCTAGTAAGTAGTTATCTCTTAAGAGCAATCACTATCTGTTCATTAGCTACAACAGCAGGGGAGTTCTTGAGATCTACCTGAGCTCACACTCCCCTCTCAACTTGCAAACGGTAGGGAGCCCCGGGCTCGAGAATCTTATGAGCTCAGGGCTCTCTCCCGGGACAGCATGCAAAACGAGCTTTATAATCAATCATCAGCTTTGTGTGAACTCTTAAATCCAGTGTATAAACCTGAAATGAAAATTCAGAACAAATACAGTCTTGTCAATACTTTTTATTGACAATTACAATACTTTTTACAGCCATCAGTAGCTGTTTTTATTCTTGTTGCACATACATTTTGAAAAACCCCATTAACCCTTGTGCACTGTTCAAATTTACTACCCGCTTGTTATGTTAGTGATGACAAAATAGCCACTGAATTAAACTGCTGTAAAAATGCATCATAAATATTTTTTCAATTTTGTTTGCATAAATATGTTAATCTACCTCAAACCTGATTAAAATTACTGAATTGTTTAGAAAATTACAGGACTATAACTTTTAATTGCCAAATTCACAAAATGGTGGCACTGATTTAGTGAAAAAAAACCCAGAAAATTGCGTATTTTCAATATAAAAAGTAATTGTGGACAAATGTGGATTTTTTTATACCTTCAATCAAAGTCTTAGATGTGTAAACGATTAGTAAGAAAATTTGCTTTGATGCATTGTTAGATTTTCATTTCATTTCTCCTTAATTTACTCTTTTTGGCTGTTTTTGCCCCATTGACTTCCATTATAACCACATTTGATAATGCATAAATACACAGTCTTTGTTTTTATTTACTCCATGTAGTTCTGAGAGCTGAGATGCACATTTTGATATTCTAAATATCAAATATTTAAATATCCTAGACACATCGAGGTAAGTGCACAAAGGTCACTCTTACACACATACACACACTTTAATTTGCTGTTATACTCTATATAAATTCCAGAAACTAGGCTTTTTTTTTTTGCACAGGCCTGTCTAAAGGGTTAATGGTGCCAACTGATGATCAACAGTAAAAATTACAAATTTTACCTCATCCTTAAAGGGAAAACAACCAACAATCAGCGATGCATGATTATATGGTGTCACAGTTTTGCAATCAAAAAATGTTGTTTTAATGGGACAAAACGGTAAATTAGGGAGAAAAAATGAAAATTAACCAAAAACAATGCATCAAAGGCAATGTTGTTTTACATGGCCAAGTCTTTAATAAAAGGTAAAAACAATCCAGTTCACAATTACTTTTTATATTGAAAATACGTCATTTTGTTTTCACCAAATCAGTGACATCATTTGTAAAATTGGCAATTAAAGAGTTACAATTCTGTAATTTTCTAAAAGTAGTTTAGTAGTTTTGGACTGAGAGGTTAATTAACAGATTTATGCAAAATTTTGAGAGAAAAAAAAAAACCTATCTGATGCATTTTTACAGCAGTTTAATTTAGTGGCTGTTTTCATCCCGAACATAACAAGAGTGCATTTTGTCAATTCATGTGTCAAAATAATATGTCACCCAAAAACATCCTCAACAGTACATAAATGTTAAATTATGCACATAAATGAAATTTCAATAAACATCAAATATTTGAAACATCAAATTATTATTTGATAAGAAAGAATTTGCATAAACCATAATGAAAATACATTAACCATTCTAGCATGTGCATCAAAAACAGACTATAATATAACAAAAATGTTCATGATGGTACCAACAACACTGCACAACATCTGAATAGTTTTTTTTTAAAAGCCTAAAAAGCCCTTAGCCAAAGTCCATCATCAAAGCGGTTTAGTCTTATTACATCTCAGAATGTTCTTGAGTGGCTGCTCTTCTATAGAGTGGTCTCACGCTGCCAAAAACCACGGCACATTCAATTATAACACTTATCTGACAAAGTTCTTTGAATACCATGCAATAAAGAGGCATCCAATCATAGTACATTTTCTCTTGCCGACTCGTATACCTAGTAAAAAACATTTAAATCTGACCCTGCAGGGGTGTTTTTGTTACAGTATATTACATTTTCAAGGCTGCTTTACTTGATGCAGATAAGCTAAAATATACCCAAATAATGGTCCAGTTCAACAGGTCAAGCTATAATATTAAATATTTAACACTTAACTTTATTCTATTCTACAGTAGTGCAGAATTGTTTTATCATTGCAATTTGTGAAATGCCATTTAAATATTCATCAGATATTATTCCCTTCTATTTAAGGTAATAAAGATGCATCCTTTGATTTTTCAAATGATTTGATTCGATTGATTGTATTGTTATCTGGTTTATCAAGATCTTGTTGTGATAAAGGTTTGATGAGATTAAGTGTTACTCATGAAGCATACCAAAACAAAATGTAGGTATTTTACAAAATAGGCTGTACTGTTCGTTTTTAAGTATTTACCTTCCTTATTTGCCATGTTTTGTATAAGATAAGTCATAAAATAAAAATATATAATAACATTTACGATCCCATTTCTAATAATGTTCATATCGATAATCAGTTCAATGCACTCAAATAATGTGGAACGTTTTTTATCACATGGCTAATCCTTAAAACTATGCATTTCGGCAAAGAACTGACTTCAGGCCCGTGCAGAGACCGTCCAAAAGGCATGTGCAGGATAAATTTTTGCAGGGGGGTTGGGGGGGTGTTGTTGTTGTTGCGCGCGTACTGAAGAGTGGTGTTGTCGCGCGCGTACTCAAGAGCGGTGTTGTCGCGCGCCTAATGAAGAGCGGGACCGAGGGTGTGCCGCGTCGCGGGGGCACTTTTGATCATTTTGGAAGGGCACTTTCGATCCGGGAAACGGGCCTGTGCACGGTACGGATGGCATAGTGTGAGTAGGCCCTAAAAAGAGCATGTGCACTGCACAGGTTGAGCCCTATGTGTGCACGTGCCTGACTGACTTCATAGGGTAACAGTGACAGGTAACAGACTGTTACCCTGATTTTTATTTATTTATTTATTTATTTATTTTTGCCGAAACATGTAGTTACAGAATAGCCATGTGAATAAAGGCTTTTTAATATTTTTTCCCACATTTTTCGAGTGCCTTGGACTAACTTTTGCTGTTTATTCTGATGAATCCGTCACCCAAAGAGCACCGACACATTACTGAAGTTATACCCATGGGCACTTTTTGTTTGATTTTGGATGTTCATGGATGTTTGGATGTATTTTTATTCTGGTTGATATTTTGATTTAACTCATTCACATTCTACACACTGAAGAAGGACATTAGTTATTCGCTTCATTTGCTGATTTAATATTTTATAAAAACGCAATATTGCGCTACATCTAGGCCTAATTACTATTAACTTTTGATAATAGCGTATATTTTTTGTTCATGTTGTGATGGAAAACAAACAGGCTTGTGTCTGCATATTATCTTGATTTAATAACTTATAAAACAAAATTTGTGTGTGTGTGTGTGAGAGAGAGGGGGGGGACGTGCTGCTCTTAGCTGTTTTGAGTTTTACAGCAAGTGTCTCTTAATAAATAAAGCACTTTTTGTAAAATGTCACTTACTTGTGTAATCTGAGGATGCCCAACAACGAACTCCAAGTTCCTTTATTTGTTATGCAAAACTTGAAAGTTAAAAAGTGATCCACAACTTAACTCAAACTGTGGTGTTTTAGGATTAAGTAA
Source organism: Danio rerio (assembly GCF_052040795.2). Classification (NCBI taxonomy): domain Eukaryota; kingdom Metazoa; phylum Chordata; class Actinopteri; order Cypriniformes; family Danionidae; genus Danio; species Danio rerio. The sequence goes on along the minus strand of NC_141045.1, from coordinate 31,760,331 downwards.
GATTTGTGCCGTTTCAGCCAAGCATTGACCAGCTAAACAAATGCATTAATTTTATTAAATGACAAAATAAAATTATAAATAAATAAAGAAAGCATCTTTATTTGAGCATCAGCCTCTCCTGATATTAATCAAAGGTTACGGTTAGGGTATTATCAAACTATTCTTGTTGACATCTGAGTGCAAACAGACTGAACTTGTGGCCGGGTGACCTCGTCCGATAAACTCACTGCACAGACAACATGACCGTCCTTCTCGGAACCGCAGATGGCAAACGGGACCACAGTATAAAATCGCACATCTTCCTCAACTTCAGCCAACACAGGCGGGCGTATGGCGTTTGCACCCTACCAAAAGCAGAGACGCGTCTCTACCAATGACTGTAAAAAATATGGACGACGCGACAGCCCTTTTTCCCATTGAACGCCTTGAGGGCAAAACGCCTGCTTGACGGGCACAAACTGTCGCAAAAGACTGCTGAAATTGGAGCCTTGACATGCGCAGAAGGACTGTCTGATGGAGCCAGAGGAGGAGCCGCGAAAATGAGCGGAGTCGAGCTTCCAACCAAACGCTTTATGTAAAATCAACCACGCCCCCCGAACTTCTCAGCATGCGTTTGCTGTCATATCAACACAGATGGATGTAATAACGTTAACAAATATGAGGGTTTTATATATTCAATCGCGCCAGCTCCGGGCCGCAGCGCATAACCTACTCGCGGCGTCGCGGGCTGATTCCGGCTCGCATTCCGCCGCATCTGGCTCGATTGACTCGGGCTGGAATTGGGTAGTGAGTCCAGGCATCCGGAGTAGGTCCAGCAGAGGTAGTCAGTCTGAGCTCTAAGAGATAAGTCTCCGGCGAGAATCTAGCCGGAACTGTGTTTTGCTATCTGGGTGGCTAGGCGTGTATCAGCAAACTAATAAAGCCCGAAAAAAGCCCTGAACTTAGCGAATAAACAGTGTTCCACCAGGATCATGTATGTCAGAAACTGTAGTTTACTGCTGAACTCATTTTGTCATGGTAAAATAACACAGAAATCGAATAATAACACTTCAGTCTCCTGCCGAAGCTCAGACGCCGCGCTTTGAGAAACTGTCAATCACAGCTGTCAATCGATGACACGCCCAGCATTAAATTACTGCTAAAAACAAACTGTTTACAAAAATGAAGATCTGCACCTATTTCAGCACAATAACCAGTGCCTTAATCGATCAGAACTATCTTTCGGGACATTTTATTGCATGTGTAATAATTTTTTTTATTTGGGCTCAAGTCTCCTTCATTAACACGGAGGAGGCGGGCTTTATGACTTGTACTACAGCCAGCCCCCAGGGGGCGATCTAACGGCCGAGACCCTCACTCAAACGCAGGCTTGCGGCACACTTGGTCTCTACAGCAACCTCTCGCGACACAACCTCTCCAAAGCGGCGACTCGCGATATTTGCAAACAAAACATATGGATCATATTTATTATGATTTGACAGTAACGGAGGAACGCCGACAAATGTAGCGAAGTAAGAGCAATGGTTTTTCTTTAATAATTTACAAGTAAGAGTAAAAGTACACATACTACTTAAAAAGTACACGTTACCCAATACTTTTACTCAAGCAAATTATGCCTAAATGTAATTCGCGGTATAGGCAAATTGGGTAAGCAATATTGCCCGCTTACTGAGCGTACTGTATGTGTGTGAGTGTGATGGGTGTTTTCCAGTGATTGGTTGTGGCTGGAAGGGCATCTGCTGCGTAAAACATATGCTGGATAAGTTGGCGGTTCCTTCCACTTTGGCGACCCCTGATTAATAAAGGGACTAAGCTTAAAAGAAAATGAATAATAATTTTTAAAATAATGATAGTCCTCATTGCCATCTTGTGTCGAAAAGAAAAGCAGCAGGTAAATTACTGAAACTGCAATAAGGACAAGCATTTCTTTCCATTTTGTGTTGGAGGTAAACAAGCTCTGCGACTATATCATCACGTTTGGTTTGTGTTTAGAAATTTGTCACTCATTTTCATTTCAAATTATGTTTTGTGTTTCAAATCATTCCTGTGGCAGCAGGGTCCGTGTTAAACATTTATTATTATTAATATTTGTATTAAATATCAATTAGAAAAATAATAGAAATACATATTATACTCTACTTTCCACATCTCTCCTGATGTGCGTTTCATTTTGAGCTTCCACTAGTGCTGTTGTCTACATTGTCGAAGTGGTTCTGCAGGCTTTTTTACTTGTGTCAAAGAAAATGTAAGACTAAATCTGCACACTTCTTTACACAAAACCATGCACAAGCTTAAACATGCTTTGTACGACAGAGTTGTAATTTTCCAATGCACACTCCCACTGGGTTGCACGTTTTAGCAGGGCTGGACTTGTTTCCAAACAACTTTAGTAGCGGAATGCAGTGAGTAATTCACCTGGCTTGGTTGCGTGGTTGTATTTTCAGGCGGCTGGTAAGTGAGAGTGATTAACTTCATTTTACCTCAACAGTTATTTGTAGCTATGTTAAACTGATATTTAAAGTTACATAATCAATGTCATTTTTTATTTAAGGTTCAAAAAAAAAAAGATGCCTTCCCTCCCTGCAACATTGTTAGCATTCTTGAGCATATTATCTCTAGTGTTTGGAGGTAAAGTGTTGGTGTTTCCTCTGGATGGAAGTCACTGGGTGAACATGAAGGTTCTGATTGAGGAATTACATACAAGAGGACACAATGTGACCGTGCTTAGAGCCTCAAACAGCTGGTATATCAAGGAGGAGTCTCCTTTCTACACCTCCATCACTGTTTACAATAGCGGTGGCATTGAAAAGGAGCTGTTTGAGGAGTTTTCGAGAAATATTCTGGTCATCAGGAGACAGAAACGGTCCTTTTGGACAAAACTCAAACTAGTTTCAGAAGTTGGAGCGGTATTTGAAGAGATGCATCGCAATCAGCTTAACTTAATGGGGAATATATTTAAAAATAAAGACTTGATGGATTCACTTCAGACGGCAAAGTATGATTTACTTCTAACAGATCCAGCTGTCGGTGGTGGATTTTTCTTGGCTTACCGTCTTGGACTTCCTCTTGTGTTGAATGTCCGCTGGACGATGCATGGAGAGGCACATTTTGAAATAGCTCCTTCACCTCTGTCGTATATTCCTGTCCCAGGATTAGAGCTAACCGATAAGATGACGTTTGTTCAACGTGTGCAGAACATATTGGTATACATGTTTTCAAAATTCCAGAAAGCAAGGACCGTCTCCAAACACTACCGATCCTTCTGCGAAAAATACTTTGGATCAGAAATCAATTACAAAGCTATCCTTCAGGATGCAGACATCTGGCTCATGAGAAACGATTTCACGTTTGAGTTTCCTCGACCCACAATGCCAAATATTGTCTATATGGGAGGCTTCCAGTGCAAACCATCCAAGCCGCTTCCAGATGATCTTGAAGAGTTTGTGAAGAGTTCTGGAGATCATGGACTCATTGTTATGTCCCTCGGGACTCTTTTTACCCATCTTCCAGAAGATATTACAGAGGAAATTGCTGCCGCTTTTGCTGGACTTCCCCAAAAAATCATTTGGAGACACACTGGACCTCGACCTGTCAATATTGGTGATAATACATTACTTGTCGATTGGTTACCTCAGAATGACCTGCTTGGACATGCTAAAACTAAAGTGTTTATAACACATGGAGGCACCAATGGAATCCAAGAAGCCATTTATCACGGAGTTCCCATTTTGGGTCTCCCTTTAGTGTTCGATCAACCTGACAACTTGTCTAGAATGAAAGTTAGAGGCACAGCAAAACTTTTGGATATTGCGGAGTTAAACAGGACAATGTTTCTGGAGGCGTTGAAGGAAGTGTTGTACAACCCATCTTACAAGGAAAACATTCAGAGACTGTCCAAGGTGCACCATGACCAGCCAATGAAACCTCTTGATCGTGCCATGTTCTGGATTGAGTTTGTCATGAGGAATAAAGGAGCTTCTCATTTACGGACACAGTCTTTCAGAATGTCCTGGATTGAGTACCACTCTATAGATGTTATTTTGACTCTGCTGATGATATTGGTGTTATTTTGTGTCCTGATTTACTCTATTGTGAAATACACATGTCTTAAAGTAGTGTTTAAAAAGAAAGTAAAAACTCAGTGATTGAAAAATTGGTTCAAATCTAAGGAAATAAAAGATTAGTTCACCCAAAATAATTAAGCTCTCTCATCCTACATTGACAGCAATGGTCATGAGACATTAAATGTTCAAAAGGAACCAAAAACATTGTCAAAACATTCTACTGTATGCCTTCCCAGCAATACTTAAAAATGACTGTTCGCCTATGTCTTGGATCAGGGTGCACATTTACCATAGTGGAAAATGGTGTTTGTGTATTGCGCTGTTAATTTTAATAAGAATAAGTGGAAGAGAAGTCAGAAAGTCAAAGTATTTTTAATTTTTATAACATAATCTTTAGCTTTTATGGCACACAAAAATGTTCTTAGAGCTTCGTATTGTTGCAGTTGAACTACTCAAGTCATATGAACTGTTTTGACAAAATCTTTTTGTTCCATTTCTGGATTTTGAACATCTCATAAATTTTCTAAGAAATTTTTACTATAATATTAAATGTTTATCATTTTTTTAAAGATTTAAATGAATATTTTACTCAAATCTCAGGAATTAATTCTTTGTTTTTTAATTGAGACATCGCAAATATTTCGTTGGAAATGTAACCATAAATAGTTATAAATCTATTCATAAAAATAATTCAGCTTTAGGACGTTTCTGATAACACCGATTTACACTGTCCTTGTCACACATTTCAGCTACATACTGTATTAAAAACAAGGAATTTTGCATAATTACTCTATTGTGAAATGCATGTGTCTTAAAGTAGTGTTTAAAAAGAAAGTAAAAACTCGGTGATAAAATATTTGGCTGAATTCTAAGGAAATAAAGGGTTAGTTCACCCAAAATAATTAAGCTCTCTCATCCTACATTAAAAAACAATGGTCATGAGACATTGAAAGTCCAAAAGGAACCAAAAACATTGTCAAAACATTCCATGCATTCTCAGCAATGACTTAAAAATGACTGTTCGCCTATATCTCAAATCAAGGTGTGCATTTACCATGGTGGAAAATGATGTTTGTGTATTGCACTGTTGGCTCTAATATGAATAAGTGGAAGAGAAGACAGAAAAACAATGTAATTCCTACATATTCATGGCACACAAAATTGTTCTCGGAGCTTTATATCATTGCAGTTGAATCACTTACGTCACATGGACTGTTTTGACAAGGTTTTCTGCTCCTTTTTTGGACGTTGAACATCTCATATTTTCTAAGAAATTTCTCTCATTTTAAGAAATGACCTCAGAAGCTATTAATTTTTAAAATGGTTTGCTTTTGTTGTTAACACTATTTTGCACTGTTTTTGTTTGAACGATTTAAATGAATATTTTACACAAATCTCAGGAATTAATTCAAATGTTTTGTGGGAAGTTTATCATAAATACTAATAAAACTTTACAAAAAAAAATTCAATTTTAGGATGTTTTGGAAACACCGATTTACACTGTCCTTGTCACACATTTCAGCTACTTACTGTATTGATAACAGAGAATTATGCATAATTACATCCAAGAAGCTAGAACAAGTGCATAATTAATTTATATTATTAATTGTTAATTAATATTACTCAGTACTTAAATGTACACACTGGGACATTTTGTTGTGTTTTAGAAAGTGAAATAAATTGTTTTCTGTTTTACATTCGCTGTTTTTGTTGATGTCAACCTAATTATGAAGTTCACAATTGAAATTAAGGATACAGTGTAAGCATATTATATATAGTTTGTGAAGATAACTTCATATTTAGACAAAATAAAAAAATATATATATATGGTAACACTTTATTTTGATGGCCCATTTGAGTATTAGTAGACTGTCTGCTTGTTGATACTGCTGCTAAACAGACATTTAACTGACTATAAGAAACTTTGCAAGTACATGCAACTTACACTAACCCTTACCCCAACCTAAGAGTCTTATGATCTAATGAGAATTAGTTGGCATGTAGATGGAATGTAACTTAAATTCAACAAATGGACCATCAAAATAAAGTGTGACAGTTAACAGGTTAATTTCTATTTCCTGATGTAAATATCCATGTTTGCAAGAGTGCAGATTTTGGTATCACTTTATTTTGACGATCCCTTTAATGCATTTTGTTGAGTTTGAGTTCTGCCATCTTATATCAATAGGGTCCCTATTGCACGTTTTGTTGACTAAAAGTTGCATTGCAATTACATGCCAATTCTCATATTGAGTATTGTCAAATTAAAATGTCACCCAGATTTTATTTATTTATCTTAATCCTAATGTTTCACACTTATGGCTGAAATTGTATAATTAAATACATTAACAACAATACAACAAAATAAATTAATTAATGCTAAAGAATTATATTTAAACATAATTACTCACTTGTGTGTGATTAAACTCACTGTAAATATTCATTCTTTAAAATACAATTCTTTGCTATTTATATTTTGGGTGGCTGTAAATAATTTTATTTTTATTATTAAATCATGCTGCATGTTGCTCAACCATATTTTGGAAGATAATACTCAAAAATGTGAATAATATGCAAACGATAAATCAGTATTTTAATTAGTAGGCCTAGCCAAGTGGGAATTTTTATGGTTTGATTAATATGTTTGCCATTAAATGATTATAACACACAGGAAGTGTTGACTTAGTAAATAAATTAAACAATGGGTTGCAGCTAATGTTTTTCAGCCTATGATAAACTTTCGGTGAAAGCTTAATGTATTTCAATTGCCTAAGGTTGCTTTAACAGCATGGATGTTGTAATGTAATTACAATAAATTCAGTTAAATAGAATTAAGCATTCATTTAGTTGTTCAGGCGTAAAACGAGACTAATGACAGTGTAACCGCTAGCACCGTCAGTATCAGCAGGTTAGCGCAGAAACTCTATTGAAAATACTACACTGTCATATTTTAAAGAGATAACGGGGGAGTTTAATGCAGTGCTTCTTGTCCTGTCTGATACCCACTTTATATTGTATAACTATCAGGCAGTGAAGATCACTGGTTTTTAAAGAAATCCGACCTCAAACGTGGCATTTTTATAATGGAAAGACAGTTCACCGGAAGCGATGAGGCTGGCGTGCATTTGACCCATTAAGGGAAATTCCATGTAAGGTAAAGTGAATAAATATATAAGCTTGAAGATTTATTACCTTCCTAAGCATGTTTTTCTCGGGCAGCACCCTATGACTTTCGATTTTGTTTGTAAATATGCACATTTTTTCAGGCGTGGGACCGATGACAACAGAAAGAGTCAGACAGATGTAGCCGCAGGCGACAAAATGCAGAAGCTGAAACTTCTGGCATGTCGTCTACCTGGAGACGTTTCCAACACTTGTTTACCATCGCTTGCATGAGCTGCATCAGAAAGAGTTATCATACAACTTAATTGATAGAAACTTGATGTTTATGTACACAGAGATTTTTGCAGATAGCATCTATTCTGGTCAGATTCAGCGTGAATAGCTTGTACATGATAGGAAGGGGCAAATTTGTCTAATCAGAAGGCTAAAAAGTGCCAACATTCACAAACTCATGTTGATGAGGTAAAATTATAGGCCACAGTGTTGTTTATTTAAATTTAATCCTGAAGAGGTTTTTTTTATTTTTTATTCTTTTGCTTGTAATCGAACATTGTTTATTATTATGGCTGAATTTATAAAAAAAAAAAGTGTTTATAAATGACAAACTGTTACAAAATGTTAGCTTTGCTGTTACTATTGGCAACCTCAGGTTATTTGTGATGTAGATTTTGTTTTCTTCAACACAACTGTGAAGAAGACGTTTTGTCAGAAAACATTGTCCTTAGTCATTCATAAAACTTTGCAAATAAAAAAAAAAATTATACAATTAAAACAAAAGTATATAGGCCTATGGGTAGACTTTTTAAGATTTTCTATAATGGTGTTTTTCCATTTCTGAATAAGACTAGGTAATTATATGAAATCTAAATTATATTAGAACGTTTCAAGTGTGAAGCTGTACAGTTTAAGACCAACAAAACGTCCAAGTACAGCAATGATCTCAAACTCAATTCCTGGAGGGCCACAGCTCTGCACAGTTTAGCTCCAACCACCTCCAACTCACACGAGCTAGTAGTCTTGAACACCTTGACTAGTTGGATCAGCTATGTTCAGAGCCGGATTAGCCACTGGGCCTTATGGGCACAGGCTCAGGGGCCCCTGTGCACTTGGGGTCCCTGCAAGGGGAGGAAAAAAAAGCCAATTTCAGAGTGTCTTTTTAGGCTAAGTGCAAATAGCGCACCTAGTTGGAATAAGCTATTCACAGTTTATGCCCATCAATGCCTGATTGACAGAGTGAGAACATGAGTACAGAGCGAAGCAAGACTACAGCGTGAGTGGTTTACCTCCTAAAGCACACAGCATCATCTTTTGATGCGTTCAATCATCAACCCGGTACCAATCCACCATCTACTGAGCTCGTGCAACATTTTCTCTCAATTTTACATATCAGATTGGAAATATATTTATTTTTTAATAGGAAAGAAAAATAAAAAAAATAATAATGCAAATGTGATATAGTCACAAGTGCCTCGTGAGTATTTAAAAGTTTTTAACCTTAGCTTATTTCATATGTGTAACAGCATCTAAATAGTAATTGCATTCTATAAACAGTTATTTCACCTGGTGTTAAATGTTAGCTACATAAGGTTTATAATCAAGTTGATCTATGCTGATTGCCTCTTCATCACTAGGAGAGTAGAGAAAATACAGGGAGAGGAGAAAGAGAGTAAATCATTAATAAGTGTGTAAACTATAAAAGACTCAGATTCATAGAACCAGATTGGAGAGGCATTGTGTGTTATATGCCATGCCAATAATATGCTTCGTAAGTTTGTAAAAGTTATACATTAAAAAGACCCTTTAAAAATTATATATATATATATATATATATATATATATATATATATATATATATATATATATATATATATATATATATATATATATATATATATATATATAAAATACATACATACATACATACATACATATACATATATATATATATATATATATATATATATATATATATATATATATATATATATATATATATATATATATATATATATATATATATATATATATATATAAATAAATTATTTTTATTTTTTTATACTTATAAATATTTTTTTTAATTCAACTATAGGGGTGCAGTCGGGTAGGGGATCTTACAAGTGAATGTGCCCAGGGGCCCCTGAGTTCTTAATCCGGGCCTGGCTGGCTATGTTTGATTAGGGTTGCAGCAAAAAAATGTGCAGAGCTGTGACCCTCCAGGAATCGAGTTTGAGACATCCACAGTTGTGGAATGCAGGGTTCCACACAATTCATTCATGTTGTCCCAACACAAATCGATTAAGTTAACTTTACACTTTTAACAAATTTATGTGAATTGACCATAAAAAAAAGTTGTCCCAATGAAATATCAAGAAATGTGTCGGTTCGGCCTATTTTAAATAAGTAGTTTGAACAAGCAAAAAATATTTTTTTGAGTATGATCTATAGTAACAACCTAACAACACAGACTTTATATGACTTAAATAAAAAACACCATTATAGGGAAAAATCTAGAGGGAGCAGATGGTCATCTGGCTTTTAACGTCAGGACTCCAGCACTCTATTTTGTTAACATCACTAACATTTAATTAATATTAATAACATTTATTAAAGGGAGTAAATGAAATACTATTCTGCTGAAGCAGTACTTCCTATGTCCAATAGATGGCATGAGACTGTAATAAAAACCACAGGTTAAAGGGACAATTGACCAAAAATACATTTCTGCCATCATTTTTTCACTCTCCACTTGATACAAATTAGAAGAATGTTGGGAAATTAGTTTTGTTATAAGTGCTTTGTTTTGTCAGAGAATGGCAATGCTGGCACATGATCAGTGTGGCAGTGATAGACTGTTTAATCTGAATGAAAGAAACCACAGGTGTCAAACTCAGTTCTTGAAAGGCTGCAGCGTCCTTTAGGCCTGTTTGTAACCCGCAGGAAAATGTGTTGAAACCAAAAAGGGTCGGAACTAAACTGTGCAGGGCAGTGACCCAGGAACCAAATTTGACACCCCTTCAATAAACTAAGCAATGTAAGATGATACATTTTTAGAAAAAAAACATTCTATCATGCATAAATAATTTATCATCTTACATTGAGTGAATTCAGTATTACTAAATTTATATATATATATAGGCCTGCATGGTGGCGCAGTGGGTAGCATGTTTGATTCACAGCAAGAAGGTCTCTGGTTTGAGCCTCGGCTGAGTCGGTAGACGTTTCTGTGTGGAGTTTGTATGTTCTCCCCGTGTTGGCGTGGGTTTCCACCTGGTGCTCCAGTTTACCCCTCAAGTCCGAAGACATGCACTGTAAGTGAATTGGGTTGGCTAAATTGTCTGTAGGGTGTGAATGAGTATGTATGGATGTTTCCCAGTGATGGGTTGCTGCTGAAAGGGCATCCGCTGCGTAAAACATATACAATAAACATGCGATAAGTTGACAGTTCATTCCACTACAGCGACCCCTGATTAATAAAGGGACTAAGCCAAAAAAAATTAAAATACATATACATATTCCAGCGTAATGGATGTAACACTTGCTGTAAAAACTCAAAACATACATTCACATAGAAAGTATGTTAACATTTTATTGAAACATCTATTAATACTTTCAAGAACAACTGACCACAGAGGGGGTTTTCTGGTTAAGAGAAAAATATCAGTCTGTAAACATTTTTTGTACTTTAAATGTGGAAAATAAAAATGCGTTAAAAAGTAAAAGTATGCGAGTTTGCAGTATACAACATACTTTGTAGAAATTCTGTGAATTAAACTGCGCAAACCAAAAGAAACAATAGTAATCAAAAGGATAAAATATGCCTTTCCATAAAACAAAAATGATTGAATTTACTTGATTTGACATATATGAGGAAAAAGTGCCGATATGGATGTGAAATCTCTACGTTATGGATGTGACCGATGTGAAATTGCCATTTGTGTGACTTTGGTAAATCAAATATAATTGTTTGAAAACATTGATTTTTGAGTATTTCTAAAGTGCTGTAAAATACAAGCCTCCACAAAAAACCTAGCAATGGCTTCCATATTTTGGTGAAAACTTTATTTTTTTCATGGCCAGGTTGACATTTGCATGGAATTGCTTTTATACACACACGCACGCACACACTCACATACAAACAGTTAAAGCTAACTGCAATAATTAAAGTGCAATTGTATAGCGCTTTTTACAATAACTACTGTTTCAAAGCGGTTTTACAAAAGGTGCACATTATTGCGTTACAATCAAATTAAGTTAAAGTTACAATCAAATATAAGTTATTATATACAGACATAGTTAACCTGCAATTTTATTGCATATTGGTGATGTCTTTGTGTACATATTTAATGAATAATAACATAACTGCTGCAACGATCTAATGGAATTATCAAAATAAAAAACAAATAATAATAATAACAAATTATACAAAACTATAAATAATCTTTCATTTGATAATAAAAATACCAAAAAAAAAAAGTAATACAAAAAAATTCAAAATTGTAATTAAATTAAAATCTCCTAAAGAGTATTTGTTTTTTATAGGCCTATAAATCAGATCTTTTAACAAAACAGTTTTAGGCCTATAGGCCTACTTTAGATAGGAGAGAGTGGGGACAGTTGCAACACTTTTTGCATTTCATTCAGTTTCTCAGATACAATTTTTTGTGGAAACCCAAAATCATAATATAATAAACCCACATCTATCAGACACCCACCCACATAGCTATAATAAGTGTACACATGATAATATATGCAGAATTGAAACTAGTCAAACATTGCAACTGAATCTAAGCATGGGGACAGTGGCAACATTTATTCATAAATTTTCTTGTCGGCTTAGTCCCTTTATTAATCCGGGCTCGCCACAGCGGAATGAACCGCCAAATTATCCAGCAAGTTTTTACACAGTGGATGCCCTTCCTGCCATTTCTTTCCCATCTCTGGGAAACATCCACACACACACACTCTCATACACTACAGACAATTTAGCCTACCCAATTCAACTGTACCGCATGTCTTTGGACCTTGGGAGGTAAACCAGAGCACCCGGAGGAAACCCACGCAAATGCAGGGAGAACATGCAAACTCCACACAGAAACGCCATCTGAGCCGAGGTTCGAACCAGCGACCCAGCAACCTTCATGCTGTGAGGCGACAGCACTACCTACTGCGCAACTGCATCACCCCGGTTGCAACATTCATTAAAATGAATAATAAACTGACTAAAATGTAAATTGTTTCAATTGTTAAATGTGTTAAATTGACCATAAAAATACAAACAATTAAAAGATCAAGTAACAACCAATTATCAAATCTAAAAAAAAAACTTAACAAAATATTATTTTTACTGAAAATCTGTACTGAACCTTTAAAGGTTTACCTTAAAACATTTTTTATACTGAAGGAATGGTCACATATGGCTGATTTCTCTAAGATTAATAGAGGGTCTAACTGAGAATATGTAGAATGAATATCATCACTAGATAGCTCATTCCTGAATGAAGGAATAAGTCTTGTTGCAACTATACCCACTCTCCACTTTAACATATTTTGGTGACTAAATTATAAGTATATATATAAATGTGTTCTTATGAGTTGAAAGTATATGAATTAAAATGTAACTTACTTAAAATAAGAATTCTAGTATTTCTTTCACAAGCTATCTCATTTATTTTAATTACTCTGTTGCATTTGAGTATTTACAGGCCATTCTTACACTATGAGCACTTTTAGCCTTGTGTAGTCGAGTAAAAAAAAACATTTTAAAGTAATGTAACAAAGCCTCATAAGTGTAAACAATTTGTCTAGTTTTAAGATCAGTAAGAGAACAAACTTAGATAAGAAAAGAAACATTTTTTCCATCGTGAACTGAACAAATGTCAAATCCACCACATCTCGATATACGGCTTTTATTTCAAAATGAAATGAATTATGGCAGTCAAACATTGTCAATATATATAATAATAATTATACATTCGTCAATGAAATAAATTAGTTGTATGCTGAATAGTACACCTGTCATACTCTAAAATTTAATATAAATTTCGTTGAGAGCTTATTAGAAAATAAATAAACTGAATTTGTATATTAGCCTGAACTTGTACATTGTGAATACACTTTTAATGTGTGATGAGAACTTTTTATTATTTTCTAAAAATGTGTGATAAAAATAACATTTCAACAGTTTATTATGAAAAAATGAAAAATAGCTTCACTGATTAGCTTTGAATTGATACTAGCCTTTTATGTCTACAAAACACTCTTATTTACCTTAATTTTGTTTGGTTTAAAAAAAAATCTTTGAAGGTACAACATGTTCGTAAATTCGTAAATGCAGAAAAAGTGTATTTTCTTATCAAGCAATATTTACCCTGATTTTTCTTCAAGTGTTGTTGATAATATTTTTGAAGATCTTGTAGATGTGCTCAGATATACTCATTTTCATAGAAACCCCCCAAACAATCTATTACACAAACTTTTTAAAGCGACATTACAGTGTAGCGGTGGAAATGACACTGATACTGTGCGGCAGCTATATTTTGTATAAAATAATAATGATAATAGTCTCACATTAATAACTATAAAATATTTAAATTATTTCACTAGTGCTTAATAAGGATACATTAATAGATACCAGATAAATAATATTTTAAAATGTTATTTTCATTGTTGAAGGTTTAAACTCTGGGTGTGCGACAAGGTGAAAACAGTGATTTTGACACCTAAAAGGAGGTTGAATAACATGAAAATAAAATAAAACATATTAGAAAGTTAGTAATTTTTTAAAAGTAGATTTTATTGTTAGTTTGACAAAGAAAGAGGAATTTGAACAAAATTATAGGCTATATATTTTTGGATATAAGCTATGATCAAAGGACATAAAGTTGAAGAAATACCCTTACATGTGATGCTATTTAGGCTAGTTAATGTTTAGCTTTAGTCTACTACAATAATGTAAATTTATGTGCTTGCTTTGTGTCTGTGAATAACATTAAATGGGCCAGCTTCGCAGTCTGCAAAAAAACAAACAAACAAAAAAAAAAACTGTAACACAATTAGTCACGAATCTTGTTTTCTTGCGGCAAGCTTCTATTTATAGTAGGATAGGCCTATTTATTTAAAAATAAATAAATCAATCAATAAATAAAGAGCAAACGAGTCCATTTTCTCCACGAAACTCCTACACGTATTTCAAATTCACCTGAGGATTGCGTCCACCTTTCCGGCATGTAGGCAGGAGTGCGCGTGTGTGTGTGTGCTATCGCGGGATTAAGAGTACAGCGCCACAGTCTTTACAAGCCTCGTTTTAAACCGGATGTAAGCGTAGCGGCGGCATCCACTTACCGTGTTCGCTATTGCTAGGCGACGGGCTTTTTTGCGTGACCCGATTCGAGCTCCATCCAGGGTCGCTCGTCATTGTAGCAGCTTCCGCTCCACTCCCATCCTCCTCGGCAGCACCTCTTCTCTTCTCCCTCTCCTCCGCATCCCTCACACACATATTCCGGGTCCACGGACGACCTAGAAAAATGTCTTTCGCCGGGAATCCATTGGTGATATTAGTCGGAGTCTTGATGCTGCATTCGGGCTCCGCTCAAAACGGTAAGGTGTTTTTAAGAGCAAAAATGTTTCACGGTTAAATGGGGTTGCGGAGGCTTCTTTAATTAGGGTATGTTTGCGGCACGTGCAGGTAATTTGCCCAAACCGCACAGGATAAACTCAGCAGCTCTCAACGTTGCTTTTGGAAATGCCCAAAACTAAACGAGCAGTCATACTGCGAAAGGTGACATTTATGTGAATTAAATATTTAACAAATGTCCTTGCTGCTTTAAATGTCAAAGCGCATTGCAATTCCGCCTTGAAATTGCAATTTGTCACACTTTAGCGGCTCGCCGTCCTGCTTCAAATGCTCACAAATAGGTTACATTTTAATATTTGGCGGCTTGTCCCACAGGGAGCGTCTATTTGTGGCTGTGATTATGGATTTTTTTTAGAGGAGTCTTTGGATGTGCTTAGATGGGTCATCAGCTGCTTGTCACCAGCCCAGACCTACTTGATCACACCGGAAAGCAAATTGTGTGTTTCGCAACTGTGCTTGATTATTTGATAGGAATTCGCACTTTTTCTTCCGACGCAAACTGACGCATCCTTGCGCGCTTCAAACGAGAAACAACGCTATAATTGCAGAACCCGCTTTGAACAGCGTTCCTCCGCAGCGCCGTAAATAGCAGCAGTCCATTCTGCTGCATGTTTCTATTTATAGAGCCGATGCAGCAGCGGTGTGCATGGCGTTAATGTCCTCCCCGTGCGCGCGGACCCGTTAAAGTCTTAACGGAGGAGCACCGCGGTGCATTATGACGTCACGGATGCGCTCAGTTAATGAGCGGTAACACAAACGAGCGCGTCCGATTTCACCGCTTGGTCTTCGACTGCATTACTGCCGTTTAAATGGCATGCATTTTATTAGGCCACTATACACACATCTGATATTATTGCTAACTAGAGCCAGACAGAATCCGCGGACATTTTTTTGCTATTTCTGTGGAGAATTTTGTAAAAATCTTCTGATTTATCATTTAATTTTTTTTCACATTTCAATAATGGGCTTTAACGTTTGTTTTTAAAAGCTGCAAACCTAAAAAAAAATAAAAATAAAATAAAATAATAATAAAAATCTGTAGAATTGTGGTTTCCAGAATTTTATCATTAAAATGCACTGGGCTGTGGGGAAAACCGGATCACCCAAAGGAAACCAGTGCGTACATGCATGGAGAGAACATGCAAACTCTATAAAGAAATGGCAACTGGCCAGCTGGGACTCAAACCAGTGACATTCTTCCTGTGGGGCGACAGTACTAACCACCTATAGTATGATTTTTGTGACACTGTACAGCGGTTATTACCCGTAATTATTACCCTACTCTGTTAGGTCTAGGGTTGGGGTAGGGGTAGATGTAATTAAAGCACAATTTTAATGGGCCCATTTCCTGTTTATAAGAGTGTGAGCCCATATGAAGTTAAAATTGGACACTTCTTCTTCTCACACATTTTTTATCTCACAGTACAAATGCATCAGCACAAACACCTGACACATTGATCAAACAGATCAATTTGGCATAGTAGTCTTTGCATGCTCACAGTGCTTGAGCACCTTTTTTTCTGCTATTAGGCAAGCAAGGTTTTTGCATCTATATATAATGAGCAACTGTCATATTGCCATGCATTTGTTATTGAGTCCATTAAGTACTCAATCTTAGTCGCACCTGAATAAAATATTCACATAGATTCACATGTTGTCATATACAGTTTAACATATAATAATTATCAGTCATTATAAAACATAGTGAATAATAATTATACAACCCCAAATCAGAAAAAGTTGGGAAAGTATGGAAAACACATAAAAAAAGTAGTGATTTTTAAATTTACTTTGACTTGTATTACATTACAGACAATAAAACAAACCTTATCTGTTCCTCATGATTTATATATATTATATGTTTTTAAGTAAACACGTATTCCAATTTTAGTTGTTGCACTTAAAGACTTAAGAGACAATTAGGGACCGAAGACAGCAATTGATGAAGTGCTTCAGGTATAATTTTGTTCCTTTCTTCCTGCAAACAAGTCTTAGGGCCCTATCATACACCTGGCGCAATGTGGCGCAAGGCGCGATGCAATAGTTGTTTGCTAGTTTCACCTTGGC
This sequence comes from Danio rerio, assembly GCF_052040795.2. Classification (NCBI taxonomy): domain Eukaryota; kingdom Metazoa; phylum Chordata; class Actinopteri; order Cypriniformes; family Danionidae; genus Danio; species Danio rerio. The sequence goes on along the minus strand of NC_141045.1, from coordinate 31,743,444 downwards.
GCAAGAGTTGTTTTGACGTTTTGCGCAACGCTGTTTAAAAAGCAAATGCATTTGCGCTCATATGTGCGCCCATAGGCGTTCTGGTCTAAAAAGGAAGGCATTCTGAGGCGCATTGCTGGCACGTTGGTATTTTGAGAAACTATAATAGATTTTTCAATAGACCAGAACAAAGCCAGTCTATTGTCCAGCGCAGAGCGCGTTAGTTGTGCGTCTCGCATACACACTGCTTAATACACACAAGATATAGAGCAATACGCAAATATCTTTACATATGAAAAAGAATTAAAATATTAAGGATTTAATAAGGATGTATATAGAATATAAATATAAAGGATTAAAATATTACAAAACATATTATTCTAGCCTACATAAATGTAAAAACCACTGCCGTCATGCCATCATTTCTGGGGGTGGGGGGGTGCTTTTTCAGTTCATTCATAACAATTTGCATTTGTATAATGTTATCATTATTAGCAGAATTATTTATTATATCCATATTTATATTTGTTTTATTAGAAACAAGCTTAGATTTGTCCACCTGTCAGATTTCAGACCATATGGGACACAGCATGTGTATTTGGATATAACTCAGTTTTAGGACCACACTTCATTATTATTGTTCATTTATTCGTTTGCTGGAAATTAGAACTGTATTTAAAAATAGTTTTGAAACAAATCTTTGCGCTTAACAAAATAAGTTAATTATTTATAGGCTAATTGATGTCTGTGCGTAAAAGGTTTCCCTATCCACGAGAGCGAAAGTGAAAGTAGATTATGAGATGCCTTATCTCTCATTCTCGTGCTGCAGATGCTCTGTTTAACTGTTTTCTTGCTAGTGAAACATTCCACTGACAAAGTTGTTATGTAAATAGCAAATGTGCTTATGGGGCGACGCAACTGGCTCTTGAAGGGAATGGGAGATGAGACTCTGATTGTTTTATTCTCAAAACACACCTATAACTCATTAAGAAAATAAACTCAACCCTTTTAGATCATGCGCCACTGCGCAAAGCGGATTTGTCCATTTTTATATCAGCAAAAGTGGATTCTGACACGTCCTTAAAGCGTTTGCGGCCTGCGCTTTGCACTTTGCGCATGGACCGTCAAAATAGAGCCCTTAATGTGGGAAAAAGTACGGGGTCTTCGTTGTCGTATTTTGTACTTCAAAATGCAACATACATTCTCTATGGGAGACAGGTCGGGACTGCAGGCAGGTCAGTCAAGTACTGTACCTGTATACTCTTCCTCTGCAGCCAGGACTTGTAATGTGTGCAGAATGATGTATGGTTGTCCCTGGAAAAGAAGGCAGCATATTGTGCTCCAAAATCTGTGTACTTTTTAGCAATAATGGTGCCATCACAGTGGTGCAAGTTACCTTTGTTGCTGGTAGCTGTCTGGATGATCCTTTTATTCTTTGGTCCAGAGCACACGGTGTCCAGTTTCATTAAAAAAAAACAAAAAAAACACCTGAAATACTGATTCATCTGACCACAGTACATGTTTCCACTGTGTGATGGTCCATGCAAGATGACTTCGAGACCAGAGAAATCAATGGCACTTCTGAACAGTGTTAACATAGGGCTTCCTTTTGGCAAGGTGCAGTTTTAACTGGCATTTGTGGATGTAGCTACGTATTGTGGTTCTTGACAAAGGTTTGCAAAAGTGGTGCTGAGCCTGTAATTTGACATTGTTTATAAATGAAGGACAATTCTTGATGCAGTGCTGCCTGCGAGATCGGAGATCACGGTAGTTCAGCTTAGGCTTGCAGCCTAGTCCTTTAACCACTTAGATTCCTCCAGATTCCTTGAATCTTTTAATTATGGTATGCACGGTTGATGGTGAAATATGCAAACGCATTCCTATCTTTTTTTTGAGGAACATTTTCTTTAAACATTTCAATGTATCATCTCATGTATTTGTTGGCAAACAGGCAATCCTCTGCCTGTTTTTGCTCCAAAATGACTTTTTTTCTGATTTGGGGTTGTAATAACAACAATAATTAATATTCTAATAAAATACTGTAATAAATATTCTAAATCACGAATACCCTTGAAGTTATTTATTTATATAAATATTCGTTTTGATGTTATTTGACCAGATGCTTTTTTTTTTCTTTTTTTTTTTTTAACGGCTGTTTTTTCAGCACTGTTATTTCAGTTGTATGGTGATTTTAACATTTTCTTTTAGGAGAACATGCAAGACCAATTTGCATGTTCATTGTATTCATATTCACTTACAGCAGGCATGTCCAAACTCGGTCCTGGAGGGCTGGTGTCCTGCAGAGTTTAGTTCCAACCCCAATCAGACACACCTGGGCTAGCTAATAAAGCTCTTAAGCTGCGCTCACACTGGGCTTTTCCTCCCATAGACTTCCATTCATACGCACGCGAATGCGTCAGACTGGAAAAGCAGTTTCATGCGTTAAGTTTCGCAGGTTGGTGCGGTGCAAAGTTCAAGCTTGGTGAACTCTGACCTGCGAAATCACATCACTTGACTGCGTGAAACCAACCGCGGATCAAAACATAACCTCTCTGGACAGAAATTTAAAACATGGAGCAATCGCTCGTTTTTTTTAATGCCTAATAATCTTGTTATTCTTGTCTAGAATTTCGCATTATTATCGCATTATATACTATAATGTGACCGCAGCTTCACTAGGCTTTCTAGAAACATCCTTGCAGGTGTGTTGAGGTAAGTTGGAGCTAAAATCTGCAGGACACCGGGCCCCCAGCACCGACTTTGCACACCCCTGACTTACAGCATACCTCAAGTTTCTCAACTTCTTTTTACCCCTAAACTAACAGCAAAAACAATTTGCCCTGAATATAATAAGACCTTAAGTCATACCTGCCAACATTCCAATTTTTCCTGGGAGTCTCCCGTATTTCAATCTCTCGACCAATGTCCCGTCACCCTCCCGTTATGTTACTTCTCCTGGAAAACTCCTGTAATTTCACCAACCCAGTCTGTAACACAGTCTGTAACACCCCCGGGTCGCCAGCTTTGGTGTAGTATCCAGCGGCCGCCCAAAACCCAGTGCTTAATACAGTTATGCACCACCATACAGTTACTATTTATCCCGGTTCTCAATGGTGTTATTCAGAGACCTCATCCCCGAACACCCCCTCCCCCCAGTCTCCCGGATATTTTGAGACAAATGTTGGCAGGTAGGTCTTAAGTCAATATTTTCAATATGAAACCCATGCTTGAGAAATAAGTCCCAGTGAGCAGATCTTTAAAAATGAGCTCTGGTTTTCATTCTCATGCAAATTATCCAAAAACAAATACATTAATCCAGTGGTGAAGTAGTGAAATAATGAAGTTGTTTATTAATGGGTTATTATTAGGACACACTTCGTTCAAAATTCTGTATTTAGTTCAATAATGTGTGTAAATAACTTACATCTTTAAATATGAAAAATCTTTAACTTCTTTCATGCCCTGTTCACATCAGGGGCATTTGTTGGAATCTGGCTCAGTCCATAGATGGTCTGCTGGCACAATTTAACCCCACGCATGAGCAGATCTATTTCTTCGCTAGTGAAGCGTTCAGGTTTTCCACTTACTAAATCTGCAATGGAAATAGTAAATCCACTATGGCGTGAACACAACTCACTCTTAAAGGGAATGGGAGGACTCTCATTGGTTTAACGCACATTATGCCAAAAACACACCCATAACTCAAACAAAACAGAGACAACCCTTTTAGACCATGCGCTGGTTGCACCAACCATTTTTCCTGCCTTTAAAATTACAAAAGCGGATTCGTACATGTCCTAAGTGCATGCACTTTAGACCATGCTCTTAGATTGTTATAATAGAGCCCAAATTGTTTATTACATCATCAAATGGTGTGAATTCACAGTGACTTCACAGAAGCCTTTGAAAGCTTGTTACGGTTAGTTTATTTTCATTAACAAAAGTATGTGTAACTTGAGCTCCTCATTTTGTTATGACTCCTAATTACTGTTCTTTTGAGATCGAAAATATGCACCTGTTTATGATTATTTTTGATTCATTGCAGCATTTAGGTATATCTCCTTTTAAGGATGAAGATAAAAAAAGTTCCCATCCATCTTTCTTTTTAGTTATGCTTTAACATTATTATATATTTTTTTAATCACAATTATTATAAACAACAGTAGCAGTTTAGGCTGCTTTGTTTAAAATGAACTTGTACTGATTATTTTGATAACCCAAATGCAGCAAGTAAAAAAGCCTCTTAGTATATTTATGTAACATAACCTCTAAGGCAACATTTTGTATTGCATTTTGTTTTTCTTTGTGCTAATAATCTTTTATTCCTGTCTGCCATTGCTACTAGCAAAAAAAAAAAAAAAAAACACACACACACACACATTTCAAGTCTGACAAGTCTGATCCTATAATGCATCATCTAAACTACAGAAACAAGCAGTGCAGTAGTAATCTTTATTTTTCCCTATTCTGCATCAGAAGCTTTAAAGATTGCTTTAAAAAGAGGTGTTTCTAATATAAGCTGGTGGAAATGGCATTAAAAAGGGTAGATAAATGCAAATGCAAAAGAAATGCAAACAAAGTTGATATGAAAATGAGGATTAAAATGATGAGAGCCTTCTTTGAACAACCGTCACTAAAAGGTGTTTTGTCATTATAATTTTTGATGTTGATTTTGATGACATTGATAGTACATTATCTACACAAACCAATTTAAATGCAAAAAAACACTTACTTTTTTGTGGTCGTCATGTATAATTCTATAGCTTTTTATATAATTCAAATTGTGTCAAAGAAAACAGGTAATAATCGAAAATTATCAAGTATATATTTTTGTTGAAATGCAGACAACTTTTACTCTGCATTATGTGTCAGTTGCTACTTTGCAAGGTTTCTGAATGCAATCCTTTAGTTGATGAGGTTGCGAGGGGGTTGCTTACCTGCTCAAGCAGTGTAGCAATGCTTCTATGGAAACTGTCTATCAGCCCACCCACACATAAATAGCGAGACTGCAGAGAGGTGCTCAGAATCACAGTGCTATACTGACAGCACCATTCAAGGCTGAACACTTGATGTCTTTCTGTAGAAGAAACGTTGCATTATACTGTGTAGTCGGGATGATACTGCTATAACAGTCTGCATACATTTTTATTATGCAAATTTTGTGTGCGCACAGACTAATTGGATGAAGCAATAAAAAGTGTAGTAAAACTATATAGTTAAAAACTATGTAGTATAACTATAACTAAAGTTAAGTTTTTAATATTTAATGAAATTTATTAGTGTTTTCTAACTCTTGGTTTTAGTTACATTTATTGTATGTTGGTATTTTCAACAAAGATACGCTAAAAGTTCAGAGTAAAAATATATTTTACAAAAGTTGCTTTTATATTTTAGATCATCAATAAATCCACTGAGAAAAAAAAAACATATCTTGGATTTCAACATTGATTGTTATTAGAAAAGTAGCAAATATTAGATAAATAAAATCAATTTTACACCACATTTGTGAAATGGCTAATGCAGTCATACAAAGCTGTGAATATTATGCGTTATTAGTAAATGTCCTCATGCCAGCTGCACAAAATACCACAAAACGCAAGAAGAAAAAACTCTGGTAAACCTTATAGTGGTTGCTCAACAAAGAGAGAATTTAACTGCTTTCATTGATTTAAGGAGACTCTATGTTGAGGGTAACACGTTATAAGTAACCTATATTACGTAATATTACTTTTTTAAAGTAACGAGTAAAGTAAAAAAAAAGTCATAACATTTGAGTTACTTTTAGAAAAATGTAACGCAAGTTGCATGCAATTTTACCTTGCTTTAATTGGCTTTCAATGAAATATTTTGCGGAATAAAAATTGCCTTAGGTGAATTAAATACTTCATGAGAGGCCGTGCTGCGAGGGTACATACAGTCGGCTTGCATTCATCATAATTATCAGGTTTCTTTTTCACAGATGAGTCGGTGTTCTGTTCTAGTAACTGAATAACTCAGGATGTGGGTTTATTTAGAGTCAGAAGGGAGTATCTGGCATGTTAAAATGTAAGGTATAAAGTATAGTCTACTAAAGACGCAATAATTTCATGCCAACTCAGTTTGGTGAGCTGGTTGGACCGGTTCACTTAGAAGATCTCGTTAAAATAAACGATTCATTTGCAAATCGCCCGTCATCACTACAGACAGTCAGAAACAGAAACAATGGCAGCCCGGAGACTTGCATTTTTGCAATGAATTTTTGTTCATCTGAACTCATCAAAGCAAAGAAGTGGATTGTCATTAAATGTTGATTATGTGTAAGTAATGCTCTTGTCAACTGCAAGAAACACGACAGCGAATACCCCTAGCTAAATAAAAAAATGACATCGGTTTACGTTCTCCAGGTGAAACAATTTATTCGACTAAATTCAAGAAAATGGTTATTGCTTTTATTGTTGAGGAGATGCAGCCATTGCCTACTGTAGAAGCCACTAAGTTTGATGCCGATTTTTCCATATTACACGACAATGATATATATTTCGATAGAAGCTGTTATGCTATCAGATTTAAAAGAGTACCCCAACAATGACTGAAGCCACAAAAATTAGAGGGTCCATAAAATGGCATGACATTTTTGGCCAATTAATTTGTCGGTGGCCCAACAATCGGTACATCTCAAAACTCCAATTGTTGCACATTTCTGCTGTGTGATTGTCTCTTAGATGAATATAGAGTTTAAAAAAAAAGTCCAGAACTTATCATTGTTATTGACATAAATTCTTATAGTGAATTCATATAATATCTTTATTGGCCCAGGCCTGATTTGCTGCGAGTGAAAGATGAGAGTGGGTACACTCAAACAAAACCATGTCTCTTAATCAATATTTAATTTCAGTTGGAAATACATCATCACACTGAACGGAAAGTCTGCAGTCTGTGGTTCATGTGGACATAAAACACCAGACAATGACCAAAATCTAATAGACATCTAAGAATAGCCCAAAACTAGACTAATCATCAAATAGACAGATTAGACTGACTTTATATGTGTAGTCATTCATTTTTGTTTATTTGATGACTAGTCTAGTTTTGGAGTATTCTTAGATGTCTTTTAGATTTTCAATAACAGCCCAAATTTAGCCTTGTTTTAGCCATCTTTTAGACATCTATAAGACATCTTTTAAAAACAGAAAACACTTGCTGGGCTATTATATTGCAATAACTAGTGAACAATTAAACAGGAAAAACAACTAGGACGAATTAAGAATAAGATTAATTAACATACAAAATGTAAACAAAAAAATCATTTGGTCTACCATTATTATTTTGTGTTTATTCTTATTGATCAATTTTTCATTCTTTTTTTTCTTCTCACATTCTTGGTTTATAATTTGTTCTTAATCTTTTGTTTTCTTTCTTCCACCCACTACCCTTTCGCTCTCCTTTTTTCTTCTTCCGCCATCTCTTAATTTTCCCCATTTTCCTGTCTTGTGTCTATATGCCGCCCCTCAGCGGGCTTTGTGAAGTCGCCCCTCTCTGAGACTAAGTTGACAGGCGACACATTCGAGCTGTACTGTGATGTTGTGGGTAAACCCACACCTGAGATCCAATGGTGGTACGCAGAGGTGAACAGAGCCGACAACTTCTTCCAGTTGTGGGATGGCGCGCGCAGGCAACGCGTGTCTATCAACACAGCATACGGCAACAACGGAGTAAGCGTTTTAGCTATCACTCGCGTCAACCTTGAGGATTCTGGGATTTATGAATGCAGAGCCAGTAACGACCCACGGCGTAACGATTTACGCCAGAATCCATCTACTACCTGGATACGAGCCCAGGCAACGGTTACCGTGTTGCAGAGTGAGTGCTAAATGTGCTTGTAGTAGTGGCCAAAATAAACCATTCACCCTCCTTTAGTTTACTTCCATTCACTGTTTTCCTGTAGTAGATCTTCCCGACTACAGAAATGGCCAGAGCACCATCTTTTTAGATTTTTCTTGCCCTAGCTACTACATCCAAGCACTGACCTATTTCTTTTAGCCAGAAAGCCCTTATTGAGTGTAAACTGTCCTTGTCCTCCTTATTGAGATGTTTCAAGGTTGCTTTCCTGTCGTTGACCATGACAATATTACAGGTTCTGTTCCAAGGAAGTCATGGAATCAGGTAAGATACTGTAGATAACGGTTATCCATAAAAATAATAAAAATTTGGACTGCTTTATATAATTCATTTTAAAGTAGGGGTGCCAAAACTTTTTCTTATGAAGGGCCAAAAACCAAACTTGATTTAGGAGGGTAGGCCAAAGGCAAATGTTCCAAACTATTGCATTAAAGCTGCCATGGTTATTTCCTAATTTATTAATATTAAAAAAAAAAACAATACTTCAATCATATTAATGGCTGTAATTTTTTTAATGATAAACCTATTACAATAAAACATAAACAAACCCATTTATAACACAATGTTGTTCAATGCTGAATACACGAGGAGTCAAGCTGAACCAGCCTTTGCCCTGATATGCTTGTCAATGTTTTGTATTTTGTCCTCTATCTTCAAGTGAAAGTTCTTACATTTTTACAAAAATCTGTACCATTTAACTGAAACATTTCATTTAAGTTGACTTTTTTGTAGCTCAAAAATTAAACAAACAAATAAACAAAGAAAATGTTACTTTAAATTAGAATTGATGATCTCTGTTGAAGGCATTTGATGCAACCTTCGTTCTAATTCTTGTCGGATGGGATTGCAGGCCAAAACAAAGATTACCATGGGCCAACTTTGGCCCGCTTGCCCTACTTGGGGCTTCTCTGGTTTAAAGCAATTAGGCACAACAAATTACAACATTACAACAGCAACATAAAGAATTATTTTTTACAATTATTTTATTGCATCTTTGTTTTTTAAAACATTTTAACTATTAATTACAAAACACATTGAAACAAACAGACAATGCCCATTAATAATGCAATGCTAAAGAAAGACAGAGTAAAATATATACACTACCGGTCAAAAGTTTGTGGTCAGTATGATTTTGAAATGTTTTAAAATGAGCTTATCCTGCTCACCAAGGCTGCATTTTTTAAATTAAAAAAACAGTAAAAATTGTAAAAATCTCATTGCATTATAAAATAACTTTTCAAAAGTCGTTTATAATTTAATTTAATAATTTATTTTAGTGATTTTAATGCAGAATTTTCAGCTTCATTACTTTAATCTTCAGAGTCACACGATCCTTCAGAAATCACTCATATTTTAATTATTATTATTATTCTTATTAATGGTAATATAATAAATGAATAGTAATTTCATAAATGCCACCTTGATGAACATAATAATTTTCTTTATAAAACATGAATTTTTTTTTAATTATTATTTTAATCAGGCAGCATTTATTAAATGTAAAGAAATGGTTAAATTGTTAAATATTTATTAAAATTTTCAGTCCTTACTGCTTTTATAATTACCATTAATAGTAATAACAGTAATGATGATGATGATGATGATGATGATAATTAAAATGAAAGTAAATAAATAAACAAAATGAAAATATATAGAGATAAACTAATAGTAAAATAAAATACATCTATTCAATTATGATATACCATAACTCAAAATACAGCTTGAAGAAACATCATTAAAATCCAAGTAAGGAGTCCCGACTTGATGAAAAGCCTCAGCAAATATATGATTGATATGGGTAAAGAATTCTAGGGGAATCATTTCCCTAACAATATTGTGCCAATCAGGAGACCTAAAATCAAAGACAATGGATCCAAACTGTAGCTGAAGTCCAAACATATTAGAGTGTTATTTTACATTGCATTTAATTATTCAGCTTGTCTATCTGAATACTGTTTGACTCTCCAGAAAACCATTGAAGCATTGTTTATTTCACCTTTGTCTTTGCTCTTGTATTAATAAATCCTTGTAATTTTTAATAATAAATATATTTTATGCAGGATTCACTCCCCTACAAAATCATCCCAATCAATCTAAATGAGTGATTTCCTTCCAAATATAGCTATTAAAGTCATCTGGTGAAACTGGTACAAAAGATTTCTTATATCGGTTCAACCTACACTTAGGGACTCTATATCTCCAACCAGGGGGGGAGCAATTCATAATGTGGAAACAAAAAAATGAGTTAAGGACACAATTCTCATATATAACTTGAGGATTAAAATATTCATCATGCCCAAAAATTTTCCATCTTGTCTTTAAAAGATGCATCAACTTGCATTTAAAATGTACTCATTATTAGTACTAATAAAACTAGCAAACCCTAGTATTATCTAATGTTACCTAATGGGAATTTTAAAACTGCATATAAATATTAGGAATACCTGTGAACAAAGCAAAAAAATAAAAATAAACACAATGTTTACTTGTTGCAAGCACTACTTGATTGCTTGAAAAAGCTCAGTGACTGCTATGCTTGTTGAAATTTGTCCATCTTTATCCCCGTATTTCCTCCTGATTTCTACACACATAAGCCCAAAAACAGGGGGAGAAGGATTCCATGTTAACTTCAATCAGTGTGATGTAGTATTTGACTATTGCATTTGTATTTTCAGAACCATCCATTGATTCATCGGAACATATGATTCTAACCATGGGTTCCAGCAGCTCAATCACCCTTCAGTGCAATCTCACAGCTTCCCAAAGCAGCCACCGTGAGAGCTTCTGGATGAAGAATGGAGAGGAGATCATGGACACAAGGGACAAAACCAAAAACACAGAGTACAAGTAAGCATTGTTATTAAGCGATTTGTGAGCTTTTTTTTTTTATCATAATCAGAATGAGCTTTATGTGCAAACACAGAAGGGATGATTTTGTGGTTTACTGGAGCTCAGGGTGCATGCATGCATATCAACACAAGAAGACAGAAAGACATTAAATTAGTGGAAAGTAAAGTACACAGTAAAAATGATTTAATTTTATATGTTCATCCAGATGGTTTATGTGCACTGTTAAATAAGAAATAAAAATAAATAATAAATAAAAACAAATAATAAATTAAACTAACTAAATGTACAATTTAAGTGACTTGCAGGAACAGTAGTATATTGTTTATGACCATTAAAAAACAAAGCATTTGCTTAATAAGCTTGATCATTTTATACATCTTTATATGCATATTTTACATACAGTATTGTAATTTAAATAATTATATGTCACTTGTTAATTAATGCAGTCATAAATAACATCCTATTAAAATGAAATCAAATACATTTAGTAATGCAGTAATAAGTTAGACTCTCAGAGGTCCTAAATGATGCAACCATAGTGATGGTGACAACAACAGACTGAGCTGTGGTGATGGCAGGGCCTTTGCGCAGTGCTTGAAGAGGTGGAAACCGTCAACGAGTGAAGGTAATTAGTCCACTGAGTGTGAGCAACTGGAAGAGGGTGGGAGTAATGATGGTGAGCAAAGAGACCTGAGCACCTTGGCTGAGCTGAGGATCAGGAGACCTGAAGCAAGACCAGGATGTTGGATGCAGCCATCATGGACAAATTAGCTTTTTTTAAAGCTAGAGAGAAGTAGAAGGGAAAAGCTAGGGTGCTAAAGGAGCTTTGAGAGGCCATAATGGAACCAGTGAAGAGGAAGCAGACAGGGTGGCACCAAGGAGCTTGAATTCTGAACAGTACAGGCAGAACCAAATCATTCAACCATCTGGACCAGAAGAGTCAGGGTGAGAGTGACAAGAGCTGTCCATCCAAAGATGCAAATTAAACCCATCCACAAAATTGGAATATCATATAGAAGATTCCAAGAGAACATAACTGTTAACACTTACTGATAAACTTGCACCAAATACCAGAAAGCAAAACTAAATTTGCTGTGTTAGAAGCCACCATGAGTCTTTTTTGTTATGTAATAAACTACTTGTTTATGGAGAAACCTGGTGGAGCCAAAAGATTGGAATGCATAGACGTCTGTGGCAAACCCAAGCTGATTCCTGACCAAGGTGGAGCCAGTGGGATGAGGAAGGCTGGCAGAGCCTCTGTTTGAGGGTTAACCATTGTGGATCTAAAGGGGATATGAAATTTGTGGCAAAATCAGTTTGATTCCTGACCAAGGTGGAACCAGAAGTACAAGGGAACCTGGAGAACCCTGTGTGATTATTAACTATAGTGGCAGCAGGGAGCATTGTTGTCCCTGCTGGAATACAAACCATAGTGAACCCAATGGAGCAAGGAGACAAGGCAGTATCAAAGGCTTGACAGACCTGGCAAAACCAGGATCATTCCTGACCAAGGTGAAATCCAGAAGTACGAGGGAACCTGGTTGAACCTGTGGGATTACTAACCAAGGGAGAAAGAAGCCAAGTTGGTACCAATAGATTGAAAGACTAAGGTGAAGTCTGGCAAAACCTCGGTTGGATTCCTAACCAAGTTGGAAGCAGATGGAGGTGGGAGCTTGGGAGAGCCTCTGTTTGATGGATAACCATGGATGATAAAGAGAGAAGGGTTGACATATTGATATGAAGTCCATGGAAAACCATGGTAGTTCTAGACCAAGGTAGAACCAGGCGTATAAGACATAATCAATAACAGAGTGGACTGTTATATTATGAACCATAGTGGAGCCATTGGAGCAAGACGCCAAGGTGGTGCCAAAGCTTTGACCAACTGATATGACCAAAATGGAACCAGAAGTACAAGGGGACGTGGTGGACCATGTGGGATTATTAAACCAAGGAAAAAAAGACCCTAGTAGCAAAGAATTCTGGCCCAGATTTGGCATAAAGCTGGGACATCAGGCATTCATCCGGCACTGGCATACAGCATGTGGGACAACCATGGCCTGGGCTTGGCAGAGGTGGCACCGTCTATAATGCGGCACACAAGATTTGGGCCAGATGTAAAACGTAGTATTTGGCCCAGATTTTTAAAATTGATTGTGGGCCACGTGAGTTTGGCCAGTCTTGACCCACATTTAAAATATATAAAAATAATTTTTGATTAAATAAATCAATTCTACCAATCAGGCCACTGAGAAAAAACAAGGCCCATAGTGTGCCTAAAGCGCAACGCTTCATAGGTTTATTAATTTCATTGCAATCGTGACACACCAACCTTACTGGCCCAGTTCAGGCCCAGTTATGAGTTATTAACTTGGCTGAGACTTGGCCCAGATATGGTCTGTTTTTGGCCCTTGTCTGGAAGCCAGATTTGGTCCAGTCATGTACCGTAATTCACCGCGGCATGTGGGCCAAGCAAAACCTGATTGTGTGGGCCAGAGCTGGGCCAGAGAAATTTTGCTATATGGGGAGGTAAGGTGGTACCAATGGATTGAAAGACTAAGGTGAAGTCTGTGGCAAAACCAGGGTAATTCCTGACCAAGGTAGACCCAGGAGTATAACGGCTGTTTCACACCGCAAGTGTCAGCAGCGCGTGAGCAAAGCGTAAGCATCGCGTGTTTTTTCGGCGTACATGTTAACAGTTTAGAGCTTTCATACCGCACGCAGCAGCAGCGTGTCAACGCGAGGCGTGAGCGCTGAAGCAGCAGTGCAGAGATAGTTTTGAGCTTATGCTCAATTAAAGTGACAGCGCATTGATAATGACCAAAACACAATGAATGACAGTAAAAAGTAGCGATTTTACCCAATAAATGCGTTAATAATGTCAACTGATTTATATATAGTCAATCAAATGAACTTAAACGATTAAAATCGGCAACAAACATTTATTTAGGCCCGAACTACAAAATCAAATGTAAAACAATTTTAGCATCAGTTTTGCTTAAGCTTCACGCTAGTGTTTCAGGAGAGGGGAAATAGAATATGTAGGGGACTTGTAGTCCATAGCAAGTGTATTGTGGGTAGTGTAGTTCGACACGCATGCTGGATGATGTGAGCTCGCTGTGTGCTGTGCAGCTCAAGCAGAGGAAGAAAGTTTTATTCGGCTTTGTTTTATGTTCACTCAAGTTATTCCTACCGGGAGCTGTTTGCACTGTGAATCTGACAACACGAAAATAAATAAAAGAAGGGCATGCATTAATTTCTTTTGTCCGTCTCATCCTCTGCACGAGCATGCATTAACGAGCTGTTATTCTGCCGCTGGACATCACTGAAGCGGAGAAAGTAACACTAGTTTGATCATGTATAAATATCATTATAATTATATTGTATAAATATTATAACTAGGCCTACAGCTACCTTACATTAAAAAAACAAATGACATGATATCACAGGCGATTGACTTCTGTAGACACTTCTCATAGAGCTTGAGAAGCATACAGTACTATTTGATCTATAAAATTTGTAAAATAAAGATTTGCAGGTTAAAGAAACAGCATAGGAGGAAGTTGCCGCGGGCCTTGGTGCAGATGAAAAGTTTAAAAAGTGTATTTGTATATAGAGACACATAGGTTGATCTCTGCAGCAGCTTCCGAAGAGCTGCGCGCTGCAGACGCAGCTGGTGTGAAAGGCAAACGCCTGCGTGCTGCTTCTGCTCGACATACGCGCTGCGCACGCTCTGCTCATGCACTGCTTTCGCTTGCGGTGTGAAACAGGCGCAAACGAGCCTGGTGGACTCTGTTAGATTAGGCAAGGCAAGGCAAGTTTATTTATATAGCACATTTTATACACATTGGCAATTCAAAGTGCTTTACATAAACAAGAATAAAAGAAACGAGTAAAATTAAAATAAAAACAAATAATAAAAATGCGTAAAAACAAAACAAAACAAAACATAAAAACAGGTAAAATGTGATATAAAAGAATGAAGAAGAAGAGAAAAACATGATAGTGCGATCTGTCGGACGCAGCACAGTGCTCATTCAGTAAAGGCACAGCTAAACAGATGTGTTTTCAGTCTTGATTTGAATGTGCCTAATGTTGGAGCACATCTGATCATTTCTGGAAGCTGATTCCAGCAGCGAGGGGCGTAGTGGCTAAAACCCGATTCACCCTGCTTTGACTGAGCTCTTGGAACTTCTAGTTTATATGATCCTAAAGATCTGAGTGATCTGTTAGGTTTGTATTCAGTGAGCATATCTGTGATGTATTTAGGTCCTAGGCCATTTTGTGATTTATAGACCAGTAATCATACTTTAAAATCTATTCTGAATGTAACTGGCAGCCAGTGTAAAGACCTGAGGACAGGTGTGATGTGCTCTGATTTTCTGGTTCTGGTTAGAATTCTGGCTGCAGCGTTCTGGATGAGCTGCAACTGTCTGACTGTCTTTTTAGGAAGACCAGTGAGGAGTCCATTACAGTAATCCAACCTGCTGCTGATAAAAGCATGAACAAGTTTTTCTAAATCTTCACTAGAAACAAAGCATCTGATTCTTGCTATGTTTTTGAGATGATAGTATGCTGATTTACTGACTGCTTTGACATGACTATTGAAATTACAAACCAGAATGGCTTGACGGAACAGTAAAGTCAGTAAAGTGTGCGGTTGATTAGTCTACAGTCCCTGACAAAAGTCCTGTCGCTTGTGTACAAAGTGACTTGAAGTGTCACTGAAATATATTTCTAATGAAGATTTCTTTTCAAGAAATGGCACGTTTTAATCCCAACAGCTTTTGTAATAATGTTTCAGTGCAAAACGAAACTGTCAGAAAGTATTCTAATATTCCCAGCTTTGTAAAGCCCATTGAGTCCATTTTTGTGAAGACATAAGTGTTGTCGCCTTGTCATATGAGCTTCACTTGTGACTAATAATGGACCAATTAGGTCTCAGGTGTGTATAAAAAGAACCCCAGTACACTAGTCCTTCACATCAAATGCAACTAGACCTCTGCAAAAATGCCTAAGTTTCACCATGAGACTAGTCTTGATTATCAAGAGGCTGAAAACCAGATCCACTGCTGATGTGGCAGAAACCTTCGAAGTGTTTCAGCGTCAAGTACAGAGGATAAAAAAAAGACTTGAAGAGACTGGAGATGTTTTTTAAAAGCCCAGGTCAGGCAGACGCCTCAAGATAACTGCTCGAGAGGACCGTTTGTTGGCTCCAAAATCTAAGGCCAGCCCATTTTCCACTGCTGCAGAGCTCCACGAGACCTGGTCACCTGAAGTCCCTGTGTCAACCAGAACAGTTTGTCGTATTCTGTCTCGAAATGGCCTCCATGGCCAAATCAGTGCCCAGAAGCCAGTACTAAACAAAAGACAATTGAAAAACCGTGTGGCATTTGCCAAGGCCCACTGCCTGCTAAATGGATGGACACTGGAAAAGTGGCAGAAGGTGGATTTTTCAGATGAATCTTCTGTTGAATTACACCACAGCCACCGCAAATATTGCAGGAGACCTACTGGAGCCCACATGGATCCAAGATTCATCCAGAAAACAGTGAAGTTTGGTGGTGGAAAAAACATGGTCTGGGGTTACATCCAGTATGGGGGTGTGCATGAGATCTGCAGGGAGGAAGGCCACATCAATAGTCTAAAATACCAAGAAATCTTAGCTACCTCTTATATTCCCAACCATAAAAAAGGCCAAATTCTGCAGCAGGATTGTGCTCTATCGCATACTTCCATCTCCACATCAAAGTTCCACAAGGCGAAGGAGATCAAGATGCTCCAGGATTGGTCAGCCCAGTCACCAGACATGAACATCATTGAGCACATGTGGGGTAGGATGAAAGAGGAAGCATGGAAAACGAAACCAAAGAATATTGATGAACTCTGGGAGGCATGCAAGCCTGCTTTCTTTGCTATTCCTGATGACTTCATCAATAAATTGTATAAATCCTTGCCTAAACGCATGGATGCAGTTCTTCAAGCTCATGGAAGTCATACAAGATATTAAATGTGGATCTCACAGCACCACTACTTAATTTGCTGACATATTATTGTATTTGCAGTAAATTTGTTTGATTTTCAAACAGGCGACAGAACTTTTGTCTTGCCAAAATTTGACCTTTCTGTTTTGATTAAATGATAAATCTTGTTTTAGTGAAACTAATTTATTTCAGTGCATTAAACATAATTTGGGAGGGTTTTAGCTCTTCATATGAACTCTTCCTAACACCAATGTATTAAATAAAAGTCAGGTTAATAGCAGGTGTTTCTACAAATTAGATAAGCGACAAGACTTTTGTCAGGGACTGTATTGTGTGTGAGCATACTGAGAAGCATAAAAGTGTAAAGGGTGAGAGAAATTGGATGGGAGACTAGACAAAACTTATTATTTACAGTTTTTAAATAACAGTTTATTTAATGATTGAAGGACATTTGATTGCTCTTATTTTAATTGCACTCATTGCCAGATCAAAATATCAGCGTAAGCTTCTAGCTATAAAAATGGTCATCATATAGTCATTTTCATTACCTTAGTTGGCCATTTTTTATAAACATTATCTCAGTGACTCTGTTGATGCTGCTTTGCTCTGTGTTGGTCTAAATCATGTGTGAGGCCACTGGCTCAAACAACACGTGTCATTAATCTCTTTCCCTAACTCCTAATCTAATCAGACTAAACATACAGGCACACTAGGACTGCTAACATTTAACCTGCATTAGTTTTGTCCTAACCTATGGGTTTTATTCTAAATTATGCTGATTCAATGTACTGAATAACAACACATTTGTTTTGTACAAAACACACAATCCTATGGGGCCTTTTTTATTTATTTATTTTTTTGCACAGGCTTACTAAACCAAAGGCAGATGATGCAGGCGAGTATATGTGCGTGTACACGTTTGATTCGGCCCCTCAAGCAAATGCCACCATTGAGATAAAAGGTAAGACCCCTCGAAATATCTCACATTTCTCATAAATATAATCTAAAGAAAAACTGGAATTGAAGGGGAAGTGGTTCCTTTTAGTGTCATGGTTTTGCATCCACAAGGACATTTTGAGTCTGCCCGTTTGGAGGAGGGGGGGGGGGGGGTTCTGTCTTCACGTCCACACAGCACATGCTGAGTCAGAGTAGAGCTTGGATGCTCTCAAAGGCCTTGACAGTGTGATTGTGTGAGCTTGGCTAGTAGAGTGGGAAAGACATCCAGGTTTTTGTTCACTAAGCAGTACAAGGTGAATGTGACTGTTTTTTGCTGCATTAATTATTATTATTCATGTTAATATAATTGGCAATGTAAAAAAACTAAGAATAATCTTTGCAAAATCAATCAAGTTATTAAATAGGAATTTTCGCAACAATGTAGTAGTAGTATTTCTATTATTTAGATTTTCGGCATTGTTATTAAATCATCAAATGACTAATAATTACTTTAAAAAAATGTAAGAACTTTAAAAGGTTATTGTAATGTAATTTTTAATGCAAATAATATAACTTTTACAAATGCAATATATTTTATATATCAAATCTATATATCTATTTTGCAATATTGTGTTTATTTATTAAGCTAAATGTAATATTTGCATGGATCTCTTGGTTTTACGTCTTATTATAAATGTTATTTATTATTTTTTGCACACGTGTATAATTTTTGCACCGTGATCTTTAGTTTTTTGTGTTAAATTTAGTTCTGGTACTGACTAATGTAATGCTTATATACACATATATCTCATTGTATAGCATTCCCATAGTAAATATACATTTGAAAGGGAATTTGTACTCAATTTATGCTGGGCACTATATCATGGCATAGATTCAACAAGGTTCTGGAAATATTCCTCAGAGATTTTGGTCCAGATTGACATGATAGCATCATGAATTTGCTGTAGATTTGTCGGCTGCCATCCATGATGTGAATCTCCCGTTCCATCACATCCTAATGGCGCTCCATTTGATTGAGATCTGGTAACAGTTGAGGCCATTTGAGAACAGTGAACTCATTTTCATGTTCAAGAAACCAGTCTGAAATGATTTGCGCTTTATGACATGGTGCGTTATCCTTCTGGAAGTAGCCATCAGAAGAGGAGTACAATGTGGTCATAAAGAATGGACATGGTCAGCAACAATACTCGGGTAGGCTGTGGGGTTGACACGATGCTCAATTGGTTCTAACGGGCCTAAAGAGTGCCAAGAACATATCCCCCACACCATTACAGCAACACCACCAGCCTGAACAGTTGAGACAAGGCAGGATGGATCCATGCTTTCATGTTGTTTATGCCAAATTCTGACCCTACCATCTAAATATCACAGCAGAAATCGAGACTCATCAGAACAGGCAACTTTTTTCCAATCTTTGCTGTCCAGATTTGGTGACCCTTTGCAAATTGTAGCCTCAGTTTTTTCTTGTACCTAGCTGACAGAAGTGGCATTCGGTGTGGTTTTCTGCTGCTGTAGCCCATCCACATCAAGGTTCGACATGTGCACAACATGTCGAACCTTGATGTGGATGGGCTACAGCAGCAGAAAACCACACCGGATGCTGCTTCTGTCAGCTTTCAGAGATGCTCTTCTGCATACTTCAGTTGTAACGAGAGGTTATTTGAATTACTGTTGCCTTTCTATCAGCTCAAACCAGTCTAGCTATTCACCTCTGACCTTCGGCATCAACAAGGCATTTGCGCCCACAGAACTGTCGCTCGCTGGATATTTTCTCTTTTTCAAACCTTTCTCTGTACATCCTGGACATGGTTGTGCATGAAATTAAAGACCAGTAGATCAGCCGTTTCTGAAATCCTCAGACCAGCCCGTATGGCACCAACTTCCATGCCACGTTCAAAGTCACTTACAGTAAATCATCTTTCTTCCCCATTCCGATGCTCGGTTTGAACTGCAGCAGATCGTCTTGACCATGTCTAAATGCCTAAGTGCATCGAGTTGCTGCCGTGCTATTAGCTGATTAGAAATTTGCATTAATGTGCAGTTTTAAATCAGCAGCCGATGTAACATGACAACGTGTCAAGCAGCCCAGATCTCCTTCTGATCATGTGTTTAATAATGGTCTTTAAAGCTAACAGGCTGTTTGGTTTGCATGCTAGAGATCATCCTCTGCTAAAGTGGCATGTGGCTGAAGAGTGTTCTGGTCACCTCTTTCTGCTTATCCTGCGCCAGATGGTGGCCTGCATGTCTGAGGGGGTGGGGATGCAAATCTGTCGCTCTTTTTCATCTCTTCCTATCTCCTCACTGATGTATGCAGTGTCACTTAGACTGAATTAACCTTTTAAAAAGACTCCTGCCATGATTCATCAGTTGACTTTTGAATCTCAAAATGAGAATATAATTTACATGCGGACGTTTTGCATATTTGTCATTAGGCACATCGTGAATGTTGTTTATTTTTGATGCAAATTTTTAAATATATGCTTTTCTAGTGTTAGTGACTAAACCTTTAAGATCTGACTGTGAATCACCTTATTATGGACTCATATATTCCGTTGATATATTGTATATAGTGGTGTCCTTTAAGATACAGTTGAAGTCAGAATTATTTGCCCTCCTTTAAGTTTTTTTTTTTTTTTTTTTTTTTACATATGTTTGCCAGATGATGCTTACCAGAGCAAGGAAATTTTCACAGTATGTCTGATAATATTTTTTCTTCTGGAGAAAGTCTTGTTTGTTTTATTTCGGCTAGAATGAAAGCAGTTTTAAATTTTTTAAACACCCTTTTTATGGTCAAAATTATTAGCCCCTTTAAGCTAACTATTTTTGATAGTCTACAGAACAAACCATCGTTATACAATAACTTAATAATAATAATAAATAATAATGGGGGCCTAATAATTCTGACTTTAACTGTATGTGTATTTATATTTAATAAGTCAGAGATGGCAGCAAAATTACAAGTTTTTCTGAAGTTTGAAGTTCTCTTTTTTCAAAAATAAGAGAAGCTTTTTTTTTTATCAAATATACAATAATATAATGAAATATTCTTTTGATTAAAAATAGCTGTTTTCTGTTTTAATATATTTTCAAATGTCATTTATGTTGGTGATGTCAAGGTTTAATTTTCAACAGCTATTACTCTAGATTTAAGTGGCAAGTTATTTGTTTCGTCATACTGAATACGTCAGTTTCGGATCATTTTAAACTATATAATATTTGTGATCTTTATTAAATGGCATTTTTTAAATGGCATTTATTGGTCAGTGGTCATGAGGGTTGTGTGTTATTTATCATCTACAATTATATAGAAATAACATAGGAGAAACTGAATTGTTTCCCTCTACTGGGTTGCGGTTGAAAGGGTTGCTGTGTAAAACATATGCCAGAGTAGTTGGTGGTTCATTCTGCTGTGGTGACCAATGATAAATCAGGGACTAATGCCGAGTTAAGACTGCATGATTTTAGCCCCGATTTTGACTTGCTGACAAATGCCGGGTACTCGTTCACGAGTATAACATCTGAACAATCAAAGACACGACCTGAGAGGATCGCAGCTGAGTCGCCAACATCGATGAGATATTTGCTAAATATCTGGAGCTGTCAACGATATCAAAATCATGCCGTGTGAAATGTGAGAGCAATGAGACCAATGAGAGAGCAGCATTCACTAGTATGGGTATCTACAGGCCAGCGGGAGGTTGGGGGAGAAGTTAAAAGCATTTATTCCCGGGCTATTTTGACTCAAGAAAGAAAGGAAAAACTAGTATATATTTGGCAGAAGCTCCTGTGTCTTTTTGATGTGTCTTCTGAGCAATAACACAACCAAGTCAAAAAAGACAAAAAGTTTGAGAGAAATTGCTAATTCTCTTCAAAAGCTAGGTGAGCAAAAAAAATTACGTTTTCTACCCCACTAAATGCTTTTCTCATTATGGAGTTGACAACAAACTGTATACTATTTGACCTTGCATTGTTTTCAGGTAATTTCTCGCGTGTGTTTGGTAGTGAGATGTTGTTTGTGGCCCAAGACAACATTGTCTGCGATTCCTAAAGTTATACAGCGTGAAACCCCATGCCACCGATCCATCCTGCAGTGTAAACACAGCACAGAAAAAATGCTGCCCCAGATAGTCATGCAATGTGAAAACATCTGTGACACCACTAGGCATGGGCCCGTATATGATTCTGAGGATATGATAACCTTGGATAAAAATATCACGGTTTCACTGTATCGCAGTATTGTGATTACTGCTTTATAATATGTTCTTTTTAAATGTCTGGGTAAAAAACTAAAACTTTTTTCATTTTGAAAACAATATATTCTATTTTTTGAAAGCTTTATAGTATTTTGGAGCAGTAAACATGTCAGGCTAAATAGTTCAAAGTAATTACTGACTTCTTCTGTCTTCATTAGTTTCAAAAACACAGATTTCTTTACAATTTAAAGAGTCATCTTTGGATATTTTTTTCTGCTGAAGATACTGTTGTCCTAAAAAAAAAAATGTAAATAAATAAATCTAACACAACTTATGAATGGTATTACATAAAAGGTTAAAAACCTTGACTTTTCCAAACCGCGGTATACCTTGAAAACGGTTATCGTTGCCTCATGTCTAGACACCACTACTTTAAAAATTGTGTCGTCTGAAATTGGCGGAAGTCGTAGTAAAATTAATGATACTAGATTAAACAACTGTCTGTTATTGGATATAATGTTAAATACTGCAAGGGTGAATGTGATGCTAAATGTCTAATTTTTACCTCTAAAAGGATATTCATTAAATGTAGTCGGTGACAGAGTGCAAGTGTAGTTGCCTTTTTGAAAGTAGAATCCCTCTTCATTTTAACTACTGTATTGTGAGTTAAGTATTATAATTTGTTGGCTGTGTGTGTATTATTACACCCCCAAAACATTTATGATGTAGCCATGTACTTACTAGATTACCTCATTCTAGATGTTATTGCTGTTGTGGATTGAGAAGCACCTCACTATCAAAATGATAGTGATGTTTAAAAACAATATTTCTGTTGCTGTTGTTAATCAAATACTCCAATATTTTTGAAAATTGCCTTATTTTACAAGTCCCGTAGATTCTAACAGTTGTGTTTTACCATTTTTAATCCATTCAGCTGATCTTTGCACCTTGCAGGAGCACTTTTAGCTTTTAGCAATGAAATTACAGAGCACTGTTACGTTGTTGGGGATTTTATTTTAGTATTATCAGTGCGTTTGCTGCAGCCATGGCACGCCAGCAAAGGTCCTTGATTATTACGCCAGAATGAGAGTATAGTTTCAAGCCAAATCAGCCTAGAAAAAAGCCAATTTCCCATTGGCTTTAGTACATAATGTAATGTAACTACAGAAGGGTCATTCTTTAAATATGAAAATTCCTAGCCTTTTATTTATTTATTTATTTATTTATTTTTTTGAGCGAGATGCTAATGGTCTAATTAAATGGTTAATGTTAGGCTAGGTTAAAAGTGCTCCCTCCAGACCCAGAGATTGGCTGGATGGATTAAAGATGGTGAAATTCAACTGTTTACATCAAGGCGTGTTGTAAAATTTCCCAAAAAAAGTAGAGTGTTCCTTTAATGTTACAATGGAATTTTATTGGTGCATTCCTAAGCTTATTAGTTGGGATTTTGGGCTTTGTAAGCTCATGAACCAAAATAATAACTACTATTGATCGACACTAATAGTTCACAGATCAAACACTAACAGATGCATTAGGGGATGCATTATTTAAAAAAAAAAACAATGCAATAAATACATGTAAAGAAGAAAATCTTTACATTTTTTTTTCTCTTTGCATTTTTTTCTCTTTGAATTTTTTATTAATAATTTTTTTTTTCAAATCAAATCACTATGGACATAAATTAATGCTTGATTCCCATTTGATGGGACAGTCATAGAGCTGCACAATTAATTGAAAAAAGATTGCGATCTCGATTCGACTCACTAGACCAGGGGTCACCAATCTCGATCCTGGAGGGCCGGTGTTCCTGCAGGGTTTAGCTCCAACTTGCCTCAACACGCCTGCCTTGATGTTTCAAGTATACCTAGTAAGACCTTGATTTGCTTGTTCAGGCGTGTTTGATTAAGGTTGGAGCTAAAATCTGCAGGACACCGGCCCTCCAGGAGTAAGTTTGGTGACCACAGCGCTATATCTTAATCCAGCATTTCTACAATTCTGCCAATCATATTTTAATGTTCAGAAGAGAAGCATAAAGGCGGATGCACAAGTCCTCACGTTGTTTTATATACGTTGCTCAGCGACATGGACAACTCTAAATGGTGTTAAAGGGGTCACATATTGTATCTATAAAGTATAATTCACCCACAAATCTAATTTCTGTCTTAATGTAATAATGTATTCGCGACTGTGAAATCACACGTGACGTGAGCTGCTGACCGTGAGCTGTTACCACAGAGAGGGTGGGTGCGCACCCTTAAAGGGCCATGAAACCCCCTCGTTTTAGCAGGGTGTTTTCACACCTCTACTTTGGGAAAAAGTCAGAAAAGTGGGCGTGTCCAGCTCTGTTTAGGGGGGAGGAATTAAAAAGGGATTGTGTGGGAGTGTCTATTTGGGCACGCGCGAGTTTCAGAGTCAAAACACATACACACGGGAGAAAGTGACTGTTTACACGGACATCTGTAGTCGAATTATTTGCCAAATTATTAAATGGTGGACTTTAACTGCAGTTTGGCTCTTTCATTCAGGGAATTCATTTATGTCCCTCGTGACAAATGAGATATTTGATTCGATGAACTGCTCTAAGCGTGTATTTTTCATGCAATGTTTGATACCGCACGGCAAATGAGAGAAAAAAAAACCCTTAGCATTTCCCGGAATCTTAGATGCACATGGCAGGTAGTGTCAGAAAGCCGTGTGTGTTATTCCGGTCACAAAATGCGGTGAAAACCCTACACGAGGTTAAAGTTTGATTGTGGTGCTAACATGTTTACACTTGGTGCAAAAGTTAGTTCGATACAAACAAACTGAATAAACAAAGAGCACTGGTCGCTCACTTACCAAATCTGTAGAGACAGGACAATCACCAGCAACTAGAGCCGCGTCTTTATTAAGAGGAGACTACAAGCGAATCTGGATCTCAGCGTTTGCAGATGAGAACAGCTCTCAGGTAAACAATGTTCCTCCTTAGACACATAAGTTATTGTTGTCGAGCGTCACGTACACTGTTAATCCACACGTGACTCCAGATGAGCTCTCACAGAGAGAAAATGAAAACAAAACTTAACTGCAGCAAACTATAAAAGCAACACTTTACGCTTGTTTTGCCAACACAACGTGGTGTCTCTGTCGTCTAAACACTGTGACAGGAATATTAATGAAGTTGCACAATAGAGCGCGCTGATTGGTTTGAACCAAGCCTTACTCATGCATTAATGCAGCACACTGTAAGATGTAATAAGACACACTCTGGCACAGACGCCCAGTCCGCACGCTGGAATACAACACTATTATCTCATAGCCGTGACGCAGCTTCAAAAATTCGTTTCAAACCGGAAGTACGAATTTGCTTGAAATAACGCAAAAACAACCATTTTACACTTTTTAGTGAAATATAGGTGTTCTTATAGTGTTTTTAGCAGTGTGGGACACATATACGACTGTCAACAGCTCAAAAAATGTGTTTTGCTGTTTCGTGACCCTTTAATAATAGACGTGCTTGCGTCTACTTCAGTGAACAGAACCTGCATAGGCTGTGAAAAACGGGCAATAAAGTTGTAAATAACATTCAGTTTGTGGCACAGAGCGATCGCTTGGAAGCCGCTCGGGAAGTATGAACTACACTTAGCAGTGAAAATGAAACCGAAAGCACGCACGTAATTTAATAATAATATCGCATTTTAGAGTTATGATTGCGACAAGCATTTGAAATGTTTTTTCTTTCATAGCGAACACAAAGAGTTGTGCATGAGAATAAACGTCTAACAGTGTCAGTATAACTACTCTAGCCTATATAACGTTGAATATAATGCATGAGGGAATTTGATAATGACATCTATATGATTTTACCAGTAGAAAAAAATCTAATAATGTTGTCAATGACAAATGACAAGCACATGTCTCAAACTTATGAATTGTTGTATTCTGATCACTTTACTGTGAATTAAAGACCAGGACAAATGTAAAGTCTGTTCAAGTCCACCATTCAAAGTCTATTCAAAATTTAGCATTTTAACCCTCAGTAGAAGCTACTCTTATTATTACTGTTGTTTTACCATGTTTGAGAAATAACAATAATAATATACTGCTCATATTAACCTTTATTTTACATCTACAGAATCGTGAGAAAATCATGATCTTTATTTTAAGCAAAAAAAAAAAAAAAATCGTGAGTCTCATTTTAGCCAGAATCCTGCAGCTCTAACAGTCATACTTTACTCACCCTTCTCTAGTTCCAAACCTATTTTTTCTTTTCTGTGTACACAGAGGAAGATATTTTAAAGAATGCTGGAAACCAGTAACCATTGACTTCTCCATGGTACATGTTTTTCCTACTAAGGATGTCAGTGGTTACAGGCTTTCTTCAAAATATCTTCTTTTGTGTACAGAATAAAGAAACTCATGAGGTATGGAAACCACTTGAATGTGAGTAAATGGTGAGATTTTCACATTTTCAACTATAAAATTACACCCATTTCATCCCACCCCAATTATTTAGTTAATTCTGTAAGCTCTAAAACGTAACTGGGGTACACATAACTGGTACACAGGTGCACATACATGACTAAATTAAAAAAATCTGGACTATATACGGTGCTAAAGTAGCTTTTGTGCATCAGTGTTGTTGGTATTTTTGGACTTTTAATTGTGACCCTATAGTGCAACATACATAATTTCATTGTCTATTATTATTATTATTATTATTATTATTATTATTATTACAAATGTGTTGTGGATAAAATAATGTGCTAGTTTTCTTTATATAAATGTATTTGTTTTGCATGTAGCAGTGTCAGTAACATGTAGTTCCTTGGATGTAATTGCTTTGGGTGTTAATCAAATGGCATGGGACATTGTGCAACTTTTTTATGCTTGTGGCTTGAGGAAGATTATAAAATAAAGTTAATCTCTGTGTGAACACTATCGTGTCAAACCGTTGTAAAAACACTCAGGTGTGGTTCCAGTTGGGTTTTCAGGTGAACCTGAAACAGCACAGTTACAGTACAAACTGTTCTTGGTCCAGAATTCTAGGCTACACAATAGTATTGCATAATGCTGGACTGGTAGAGCTGATGACTTTGCCACTCTGCTGCCCGTTTCTGAAGAAGAACGCAATTTATTAATAAATTATTAATTTATTTTTTTGTCATTCTACCATAAATAAATATCAGAAAAACTCCCAAAAAACAGAATAGTGATCATCGCCCATACAACTGTTTAAATTACACTTACAGTGCTTCTGGAAAGTATTGATAGCGCTTCTCTTTTTCCACATTTTTTTGTTACAGCCTTGTTCCAAAATGGATTAAAAAAAATATTTCCTCAATTCTACACATAATACTCCATAATGACAATGTGATAAAAGATTTTTTTTATTTTTTGCAAATTTATTACAAAAAAAAAATTGGAAAAATCACCTGTACTTAAGTATCCACAGCCTTTGCCGTGAAGCTCTAAATTGAGCTCCGATACATTCTGTTTCCACTGATTATATTTAATTGTAGTTCAGCTGTGGTAAATCAGTTGATTGAACATGATTTGAAAAGGCATACACCTGTCTATATAAGGCCCACCAGGACTCTTCCTAGAGCTGGCCGGTCATCCTAGCTGAGTGATCGGGGGAGAGGGGCATTAGTCAGGTAGGTGATCAATAACCCGATGGTCACTCTGTCTGAGCTTCAGCGTTCTTCTTTGGAGAGAGGAGAACTGTACAGAAGGACAACATAGAATTTTTATATCTTGAAATTTTGATAAATGAGTTTAATCCATTTTGGAATAAGGCTGTAACATAAAAAAAATGTGGAAAAGGGCTATGAATACTTTCTGGAGTTTTTCCGCCCCTAATATGACACATATGCAATTAAGTTATGACTATGCCAATTCCCACCAGTCACTATGGTGAACAATTATAAAACCCTAATTTAACCAACATAATATTAATGGAGGCATAAAGTGAAAAATGAATGTACTTCAATTGCAAGACAAAATGTTCTTAAATGGGTTAATATTTTCCTGATCTGCCACCAGCAGCAAGCTATATTTATCCTACAAAATGACGCTGCAATGGCATTAAAAGAAAACGTCGGCACAGTGATTGAAGATCAGAGTGCTTAATAAGGTTTCTGCAGTGAAATGTGTGCTGTCACTGAAGGTTTCTGTGTCCTTCTGCTCTCGTCTCATAGCTGGACCAGAAATCACAACACACAAGCACAGTGAGAATAAGAATGAGGGGGAGAGAGCCATCCTCTTCTGCAAATCCGTGGGTTATCCGTATCCACAGTGGAGCTGGCGGAAAATTGATAACGGCGCCAGTATGGTATGTACGTTTTGAAGGAAGCTTATGTTTGGTTTGTTTTAAAGAGATGTCGTTGAGGTTCATTTTGTTTTAAAGGTGGGGGGAGGGGAGATTTATAACTGTATTGCAGATGTTTTAAATTCAATGCATATACTACACATTTCCATAAAAATAATTCACATATATGCTCTCAGAAAAAATAATACAATGTTGTACCAAAGAAGGTACAAACCCTCGTCACTGGGGCAGTACCTTTTTATGGAACAGAATTGTACCTTAAGACAAGAAACAAATTTGTACTATTGCAGTTTGTACCTTTAAGGACATGATTTGTACCATGGGAAGCCAAAATGTACCTTTTGGTTTTTAAACCCTGCAGATACAATATTGTAGCTTCATCAAAGGTACAAATCAGATCCATGAAGGAACCACTACAGCGACGAGACATTTTGTACCTTAACAGTGTCAAATGTGTTCATTCAAGGACTATTAAAAAGCCTTTTGCTCTATCCAAAATGTGTCAATTTATTTTCAGTAAATATAAAACATCAAATACATTTTGAAACAATGTTATTTTTTTTTAAAGTAGATTTTTGTGTAAATGCACCTTTTCCATTCACAATAAAGAAAAAAAAATAATTTAACGTTAATCAAAAGATCCATTTTTGGTAACACTTTAGAATAACTATCCGTTATAACTAGTTAAAATACCATTAATAAACTGTTAGTTAACAAGTTATAAATGTCTCGTTAAATAAAAGTTAATAGTTTGTTAATTATTTATAACTGTGCCTTATAGATGGCTAATAGATAACTTACAAGCTTTTAATTAACAAGTTGTAATTAACTTGTTAACTTTATTTTAATGATTTATAACTATACCTAATAGATTATTAAGAGATCATGAACAAGCTGTTAATAAATTACTTAATAAAGGCTTGTTAAGTATCAGTTAATAGTGCATATATGTTATTGGGACGTTATTCTAAAGTTGCAGCTATTCTTTATTTATTAACTGTTAGTAAATGAGGAATAGTTGCAACTTTAGAATAACGTCCCAACAACATACTTAAGCTAATAACTATATTATATATTAACTATATTATATATATATATATATATATATATATATATATATATATATATATATATATATTATATTATATTATATATATATATATATATATATATATATATATATATATATATATATATATATATATATATATATATATATATATATATAGTACACACACACACTACCTGACAAAAGTATTGTTGTCAATCTTAGTTGTAAGAGCAACAAATAATAATTTGACTTCTAGCAAAGAAGGCCATGGTGTGAAGTTGGCCAGAATTGGCCAGCCCAGTCACCAGATATAAACATTATTGAGCGCGTCTTGGATAACATGGAGGAGGATGCATTGAAGATGAATGCAGATAATCTTGATGAACTCTGGCAGTCCTGCAAGAGTGCTTTCTTTGACATTTCAGATGACTTTATTAAGTTATTTGAGTCATTGCAGAGATGTATGAATGCAGTCATCCTAGCTAATAGGAGTCATGCACAATATTAATTCTTTTTTCACTGAACCATGACTTTATATTCTATACTGTACATTATTTCTGTTAAGTGACAAGACTTTGTTTTGTCTAAGCAAAGTCAGACCTTATTGTACTAATTAAGTCATTAAAAATTAAGGCATGATCATTTTTATTTTGGCAAAATAAGCATAATCTGGAGACCTTTGCTTTTTTCAAGCCACTTCCGATACCAAATGATCAATTAGAAGTCAAGTTATTATTTGTTGTTCCTAAAACTTGGATAGGGGACAAGACTTTTGTCAAGTAGTGTGTGTGTGTGTGTGTGTATGTTTGTATGTGTGTATATATGTGTGTAAATATATATATATATATATATATATATATATATATATATACATATATATATATATATATATATATATACATATATATATATATATATATATATATATATATATATATATATATATATATATATATATATATATATATATACATATATATATATATATATATATATATATATATATATATATATATATATATATACATATATATATATATATATACATATATATATATATATATATATATATATATATATATATATATATATACATATATATATATATATATATATATATATATATATATATATATATATATATATATATATATATATATATATATATGTATGTATATATGTATATATGTATGTATGTATGTATATGTATGTGTGTATGTAAATATATATATATATATATATATATATATATATATATATATATATATATATATGTATGTATATATGTATATATGTATGTATGTATGTATATGTATGTGTGTATGTAAATATATATATACTTACACATATGTATAAATATATATATATAAATATATATGTATTTATGTATGTATGTATATATATATATATATATATATATATATATATATATATATATATATATATATATATATATACATATATATGTGTGTGTATATACATATATATATGTGTGTGTGTGTGTGTGTGTGTGTGTGTGTGTGTGTGTGTGTGTGTGTGTGTGTGTGTGTGTGTGTGTGTGTGTGTGTGTGTGTTTTTGTGCGCGTGCATCTTTTCTTCCCTGTCTCTCACTTGTCCTTCTCTCCTCCATCAATCACCCAGGAAATGATGGACAACTCCTCTGGCCGCTTCTTCATCATCAGTAAGGACGGCTACACCGAACTGTCCATCATCAACCTTGACATCAACTCTGACCCGGGAGAGTATGAATGCAATGCCACCAACTTCATCAGCTCCACCTCCAAGAAATGGATTCTGCGGGTCAGGAGCCACCTGGCCCCCCTATGGCCTCTGCTGGGAGTCCTGGCAGAGATCATCATCCTGGTGCTGATCATCGTCATCTATGAGAAGCGCAAGAAGCCCGATGAGGTGCCTGATGGTGAGTTGAAAAGGGTGGGTTACTGTTTCAATATGGATTATATATAACTGACGTTTCATTTTATGAAATGGCGATTTGAGTTGGAACAGATTTAAAGTTGTGCTAAGGAGTGTTAAGTAAAATGCTTTTGACACCGTTTTAGAGCGAGTTTCACAAAACACTGCAGCCAATAAGCAATAAGGGCCGTATCTAGTAACTATTTTGGAGAGTTAAAAAAGAGAGGGGTCATGTGTTGAGTGTGGGTGTGATTGTTATTGACGCTATCATTTTTGATAACATCATTTAGCAAAAATCAGTATAGGAAGATTTCAGAAACTTTTTTTAATCTAATAAAATGAAAATATTTTGAACTGCAGGCAGCAACTTAAAGGGATAGTTCACCCAAAATTGTAAACTCTGTCATCATCTACTCGCCCTTTACTTCTTCCAAGCCTGTTGGACTTTCTTTCTTCTGTTGAACACAAAAATAAGATATTTTGAAAAATGCTGAAAAACTGTAACCATTTGACTTCCATAGTATTTGTTTATCCTACTATGGTAGTTGATGGTTAAATGTTTCCAGCTCTATTAAAAAAAAAGTGTTGTGTTCAATGAAATAAAGAAGCTAAGAAAGGTTTATACCCACTTTAGGGAGACATATCTGTGCACACATAAATTGCAAAAAACTTAACATGATACTATGGACAGCAGAATTTAGTGCCATTCTATTTAGGTTAGAAGTAAATTTAATTTGGAAATACATTTGCAACTGAACAGTTCAGATGCAAAAACCTCTAAGTGCTGTCTTAAAATTTCCTCTAAAATTAGCATTTTTTTCTCAACCTCCTATGTTTATGTTCAGCTATATCACTTCAAAAGCAATGAAAATAACATATCCTTTGCACTAAGAGTAAAATTACTGAAACTACGCACAACAACCTGTGAAAATTTGTCATTTTAGAGGAAAAATGTCAGATGGTTTTTGCATCTAAACTCAACTATACTGCACTCACTACATAACCTACTCTCAATAAAAAAACAAGCAGTGAGAAAACCAGCAGTTAAGAAAGCATATGATCATAGCAATATGGATATTAGTCTTATTACAAACTGTTAACACCCTTTAAATAGAATAAAAACAATTACCAATTAACAAATGTTGTTGTTGTTGTTGTTTATTATTATTATTATTATTATTATTATTATTATTATTATTATTATCATCATCATTATTATTATTATTGTTATTAAAATAAAATTCTTTCATATAACTCTAAGAAGAGGATGTGTTTTTATATAAATGTAAAATTATTACTAATAATTAATATAATTATGTTTTTTTTTTCCAAGAATCTTTTATAGGAAAATAAAATAAAACACAATACATACACCTACACTGGACCAAAAAAATTATTTGTAGTCTAAAACACATTTTCTTTCTTGAAATTACTATATTTATACAGAGGTCAATATTTGAAGTGAATCAAAACTTAAAACTGTTAAACAAAACATATTCTTGTCTTCAGGACAATTCTGTCAACCTTTTTGATCCATTTCAAATCTTGACTACTGTAGATCCTGTTTATACAACACCGTAACAACCTGTGTTATCTTAAAATGATTATATAGTTTATGAAATACAGAATTTAAGAGACTAAAGTTATCGGTTCCCTGTTTTGTTTAATAGGTACATTTAAAATGTTTTTTTTTATTTTATTTTTTTATAAACTACTGACAATGTGTATGAAATGTTCCATGTTTTCAGACCTTAAAGAAGTAGTTCACTTAAAGGTCGAATATTCAGTCAACATTTGATCCTCCACTTATTATAAACCTCAATAGTCAATGAGTACGTTTACATGGACACCAATAATCTTAATTTAATTTGATTAAGAAAATACTCTGATTAAGAGTCTAGCATGTAAATAGGAATTTTTGATTAATTCAATCTGACTAAGGTCATAAGCGAACTAAACAGATACTGTTTGTAGTGCAGTACAGATATGTAGACACCTTATGCAGCATGCAGTATCAAATTCTATTAAAACAACACTCTTCCAGCAGTTCATACTCGCATCCAACATCTCGTTTGTCATGGGGCATGCATATAATGTTCCTGAATGAAAGTGAAAGTGTGAAACTGCAGTTAAAGTTGACAAATCAAAAATGAAACACCTGAAATTACATGAAACTCCGGAGGAAACGTGGATAGCGCAATGTTGTTAATCGAATTTTACATTTTTAGATTGTAATGTTTAAGTTATAAGATTACGATTCATTATTTGTGGTCAAATAAAAGTTGCTTTTGTGTGCCTCTTTTAAACCCATCATACCAACAACAACAACAGCCCTAGAGGTGAAGTTTTAACCCTGTAGTAATATTGAATTTCATTTAAAGCAGCCAAGTGTCTTTTACATGTTCACAGTTTGTAGAGTTTCCCACTGCGTCACAAGACCTTTAACTCAAGTTTATTGGAACACCATACAGTCTGTAATGCGATCCTGACCCGGTCTCTTCCTCAATAATTCAGTCTGAGGCCATCCAAACCAAACACACGCATGCACACACATACCCGTGGCTATTTTTCTGCAGGGCACCTGTGTTAGGTCATCTGGACACTAATCTGATATTCAAGAGAAACATGACTCTGCAGTGTACGGCTAGGTAGTGGCCAGTGAATTATTGATGTGCTTGGATGTTTAGTCCCACGCCACTTAGAGATTACCTACAATGCACTGTGAGGGGAAAATGAAACATAAATGTGCTGCTGCATGGCAATAAATTTACTTTAGTCTTGAGGTTTTCTTTTATGTTTACATTTTCTAAGGCTTGTCCACACCAAGGATGATAGCTATAAAGATAATGATAAAGACGGCGTTCTGTAAATAGTTCTGAATTTAAAACAACATTTCAGACCACAGCTGTAATGATGAATATGTAGAGAAATTATATAGTTTTATAAAGACTACAAGTTTTTCTTTTACAGTTACTAAATGATAAATACTAATACTAAATGACATCCAGTCAGAATTCATTTTAATATACTAGGGCTAGTCGATTTAAAAAAAAAAAAAAACCTTACTCAATTTATAACCTACTTTAATTTATTTTTAAAGTAAATATTTATTAAATATTTTCCTGCCAGCAAAGTCCCTTGATTATTCACCAGAAAGACAGAAAAGCCCCCAGCTATATTGACCTAAAAATTACCAAATTTTACGTCAGTCTTAAGTGACAATGTAACTACAGAAGAGTCAAGCTTTAAATATTTTTTTTTTTGAGTGGGATGCTAATGGTCTAATCTAATTCAATAATTTATGCTAAGCTAAATGTGGTCACTCTAGACCTGAATATTAGCTAATTCTAGGATAATTAGGAAAAAAAGTGTAGTGTATCTTCAAGCCATCTTTTTAAAGATCATTTATAGACAATTGTCCACTTTGCATACTTGCACTACACCCTAAACGTATGTACTTTTTTATTAAGGAAAAGTATATACTTTTGAGTGTGTAACAAAAGAGAATGCAAGCTTTGGGACATGCTTGCTTAGTTATGAGCCCTGTCAATCATCTACACATCATCCAGATTTCTGTCATATTTAAATTCCTACTTTATTGGAGAAGCAGCTGCAGGTTAATCTCCTATCCACGAGTCTTTCATGCAGAGAAATCTCCACAGGTCTTTGGATAAATATGCATTCAGACTTTAATGTCCAAACACGTCTTTATATAAGTTCAGTATTATTGTTGCAGATGAAATATAACAGAAAACGCAATTTAAATATTTTTGTACACCCATTAACACTTTTTGCATTTGTAGTTCTAATCAAATTCACATCCAAAACTTTTACATTTAAATTTTTTACCAGAAATATTAAACTATCCAGTAACCTGTGGCATACTCTTTTCAATATACTTCGATTTGGGACTTACAAATTCTATTTTAAAATACTATTTAGGACAGATAATATATGAATTGGGACACAGCTAATGTCTTTCTTGAAAACAATTGGTTATCCCATAAACGAAATGATAAAAATAAAAAAATAAACTACATGGTAGTATGATGTGTTGATGTGAGAATGCAGGGGGAAAATATATATTTTTTGTTGTTTTTATTCTTTTACACTGACTGTAAATTGTAATACTGTTTGATTTGATTACACGAGCTGGATTCACTGGTCAGATATGCTAGAGATGCAGCACACTGAGGACATCTGCTGGTTACAAGGGGAAAACAAAAAAGAAAAGCATGAATTAAAATAAATCGACACAACTTTAGTTATTACGTTTAAATGTATTGTTATCATCCTTGGTGTGAACAGCCCTATAAGCAGTGGATTTTGGCATATTGGTTTACTTGTATTGGTTATTTATCATTTTAAATGATCTGTCATTATTCTGACAAAAAAGAATGATTTACTAATGCCTCAAGGCAAGCTTTTTTAATATTTTATCTATAAAATACATGCTATTAGTACTTGTTTTGTAAGATTTATTATTTGATTCATTAACTTCTTATTCTTTGGGTACTAGTGCATATTATTTATCCACAACAATAGCACGTATTAGTTTGATACTGTCGTTATTAGATACTAGTTGTTATTTCAAAAGTGGCTTCTAAACATTAAGTTAAATACTAGTCAAATAATACCAAAATATATATTAGTCACATTTAGTAACGCACACTAGTCAAGACTGAATAGACAGAGCCCATATAACTTAATGACAAAGCAAATGTCACTAAATATTTGAGATTTTTTCCCCCGTAACTATTTTCAAAATTGTGGAAATCTTATTCTTTATTTATAGACACTCATAACTGGTTTTATGGTCCAGAGTCAC